>NC_142937.1:170000-257500 GCF_046866305.1 Octopus bimaculoides | reverse complement strand
CAAGAAGATGTGGAATGTGTTAGTTCATCATAAGATAAATATGTTATAGTATTGGCAGATAAGGCTGAGGGGAATTTTGTCATCATCTGTAAAAAGTACTATTTAACAGTATTAGGTTATGAGTTATGATCAGGAAGCAACTTCAAGGGTAGTAGTAGTAGTAGTAGTAGTAGTATGCATGTGATGATAACTGGTCGATGCTAATGAGGTAGTAAGAAATTTAATACCTGAGGTAGAAAGATTAAGTGGCTCCAGTGCAGAAGAAAAGGACAAAGTTATTCCAAATATTTTTTTTTAATTCCAAAATTGCATAAAATCCCCTACAAGAGTAGCTTTATTACAGGTGCCAAAGAACATACCAATAATAGCAGTCTATATGAAGGATGCATTAAACATCGTTAGGTCATCCTCTATAAAGTACTGCAAAGGAATATTTTACAATTCAGGTGTTACTTTATTCTGCAGTATTAAGTACAGTAGCAAATTTTTAAACCAGCAGCAAAAGATTAAGGTAATTTGGACCATGCATATACTAATATACAAACACTACATACTAATCTTGATCTGAGAAGAAACAGACAGTATAATTAAGGTTATTAATATAGTGTCTCATAAAGATTATAAATATACTGCCATTAAAAATGGTGGTGGTTCTTTTCTTTTTATCATCAGATGGATAGTAATTTCAGCCCCTTATTGGGATATATATATATATATATATATATATATATATATATATATATATATATATATATCTGTCTTCATATATTAAGGTCATCTAAAGATGTGTTTATTCTCCTGCACACAATCTGTCCCTGACGAATCTCTCACCCACAACTCTATACCATTTCACTTCAAGCTCTTGCTTGGTGCAGTTGGCGGTCATCCCACATTAGTGATACCAGAGACATCATCATCATGCATAGTGCCAACCAGGTCACCAGTGCTCTCCATCGCTGGTGGTCTTATATTCACCTCTCTGTAACTTAAGGGTAGGCCCTGGCACATTTTCACCACTTCCTTTGTTTGCTCTCTCTCTTTCCCAAATGGTATAGCCATGGATCTCCTATATAGCAAGACAGTTATTAATGACTTGTCAGCACACGGTATTTCATTAAGCAACCACAATATACTACAAAGTATATTAAACATGTTTATAAATCAATACCATGTACTACTGTGTAGCAGCGCACTTAAATCACATGTTCTATCAAAAACCTGTAGAAATGATCTTAACAAGCCGGTCCCTTGTTCTATTCCCTCTACCATACTTTAATCTCTCATAACTTAGCACAAAGCCTCAGTTGAGGAGTTTTGTCTTACTAGTTATTTGGTGACTGCGCTGGTGCCACATAAAAATAACCCAGTATACTACATAAAGTGGTTGTCGTTAGGAAGGGCATGCCAAAGGAGGCAATGGAATTTGGCACAGTCTTCTGGTTTGTCAGCTCCTGTCATACCATCCAATTCATACCAGCATGGAAAATGGATGGATGATAATGATGATGACTATATATATATATATATATATATATATATATATATATATATATATATATACTGGGTTGGTGCATAACTATTGCAACGTTTTTTCAACAAATTTTATTCAACAAAACCGATAACAACTTGTAACAAAAACATCTTTAAATGATTATTCCGGAGCATATTCACCACCTACTTCAATTACTACTTCCCATTTGCTTGACAGATTCTCAGACCATCATTTAAAGATATTTTTGTTAAATATTGCTATTGTTTTTGTTGAATAAAATTTGTTGAAAAAAAGCCACAATAACTATGCACCAACCCAATATATATGTATGTATGCGTGTGTGTGCACATTAAAACATCTTTTTCCTTATTTTGATAAACAACCTTTCTTTTTTCATTATTTCTTTCCCAACACAGTGCTTTTGTATTAGATGTTATTTTAAAATAAAAAGACACAAATAACTTATTTAAGTGACGTGTGCATGTGTGTGCATATATATATATATATATATATATATATATATATATATATAAAATTTGAAGATAAGTAACTAGTCTGTTAAACAGCAGCATAGTCGAGATGGTATGTTTTCTTCTCTTACTCTTGTTTTTTGCAAACATCTTCAAAATGACTTTCTAAAATGAAATTCCATTATGCAGCTGAGGAGTACATTTTCATTGTAAATTCTATATGGTGTTCTCACTACATGAATAAATGGAGCTTGTACGAAACGTACGTACTGCTATAACCTATTGAATTTTTGTTGCTTATCTTCAAATTTTATTCACCAAATCTCTTGATTTTGTTTTTGGTTTTTACCCTACCAAATTCTGGTGCCTCAAACATTTTAAGTACCACATTTAATCTTTTGATTTAATCTATATATATATATATATATATATATATATATAGTTTAATGTACACAGTATATAGTTATGAGCTACTAATAGTTTCATACATTGGAGATATTTTCTAGGCAGGTTTTAATAACATACCAAGTGTCTACAAGTAATCTCAGGCTCTGAGCACATGGTCTATTCAAGTTACAAGTCAGGAAAATAGAACAAGAGAAATCACAAGAAAAAAACAAGAGAAGGTAGATGCAAAAAGTGGAAGGGCGAAAGAAAGGAAAAGGAAAATTAGAATTATATCCCCTCTGACCATTAAAGTCATAAAGCTAGATGATGTGGAATCAATGAATGGATCTAAAGTCTGTGATACAGCTGCTCAATCTGGAGAGCGTGGTGTTCTCCAACTCACCAAAAGAAACTTGTCCATATGTTTGCATTTGCTGAAAATTTCTCATCTGAAATTCAGCAGTGCAGTGGAATTCTTAGATCTAAAAAGGATATGCGATCTTCCAGCTATGCATAACTTAACATTTTTTTTAGATCCATTAACATACCGTATAAACAGATGTAGTGCACAATAAAGTAGACTGCAATGGTATGGGCATAAGATGAGCATGGAGGTTGACAGCTGCGTAAAGAAGTTCTGCTAGCTCAGTGTGAATGGTACCTTTGAAAGAGATAAACCAAGGAAAACTTGCATCTCAGAGAGGAAATGACACAAGACTGTGTTACCTGGCAAGTCTCAGTACTGAAGAGGACCGGACCACAAAAGACCCAACCAGCACATAATCAAAACACCCAAAATAGCAACAATGATGCAGACTGAGATATACATATATATAGGTCAAAAAAACAATAACAAAAAAACAACAAAGTGAGGACGTGATATGGATAGTATTATTGGACGCTCAGGAAAGGAAAGATATATATATATATATATATATATATATATATATATATATATATATATATATATATATATAGATATGCAGGGCAGGGAATCGTCAATTAGTAATAAAATTAATAATTAACAATTTTGCCGGGTAGCTCAGTATTCCTCACGTGGTATTGATGTTCACATGGTCAAAATTAACGTGAGTTATTTAGACATTAACAAATTTATTAGAATATTTAGCTGAAGATCACAACAGAGTATTCTTTACTCTTAACTGTGAAACGATCGTACTAAATTAACTAAAGGCAGGTGGTTTTTTTACTCTTCTCTACTGTTTTTTGTTCTGTGTGTATCAAAAATATCGCTATCAATCTGGAGTAATAATTTGTAGTTTTGAAATCAGTAGTTCTTTGACTGCTATTTCTGAATTCTCAGTATGTTGGAGAAGCAGGTTACTGTCAATCCCTATATATTTATGATTATATATATATATATATATATATATATATATATATATATATACATACATATACATATATATATCACTAAGTCACCTGTGGCTGCTTCACACACATTTTGGTCACCATCTCCTTCTTCTAGCATCCACTTTCCTGTCACTCACACTCTCTCACCACCCACCATCACCTTTATCACTCAACCTTCTGGCCAATCTCGCAGTCTATGTAAAGGAATCTAAATGGGACTCATTTTTTTTCCAGTGTGCAGTAGTCCCCTTCACCTTCCTCTTTTTGTACTGCCTGTCATCACCCTTTCTCACTCTGACTACCTCTATACTCTTCATCCTTCCCTCTTCTACCAGGTTACACTGCTTTCTCTCATTGATCTACTGGCCACTTTTCTTTTACAATACATACACGTCTCAGAACACTGAACACCCCTGCCCATCTCAGTCTATCTATAAGAAACTACATTTAGACTAATTGTGCCACTATGCTCTAACCTTCACCAAACCTTCCAAATCTGCCTGTCCTCAACCCATCTTGCTCTACATACCATCATACTTTCACTTCTTTTCTTCCCGCCATCATATTCTTGCTAATTTTCTCCAACATATCCAGGGTTTCCTTTATCGTTATCTCTTAAGTCCTACTACATTATGCCATTACCTTATCTTGACCACACTGCCTTCACTATATGTATCTATCTCAGAATACTGAGCACTTCTTATCACTCATCTTCCTTTCATGTATCCCTCTCATCACTTACATCATTCATTCCACTCACTCTGTAGAGAGGCTGATGAGCAAGCAGACACACAGCACCATGAGATCCCTTTAGACATGTGAATGACATGATTACTTCTCAAGTGCTGGTGCCATGATAAATGCACATATTACGTTCTGTTAAGTGTGAAGTAGCTCAGGTGCCACAAAAGAAAACCCTGTATATTCTGTAAGATGGTTGGTGGCAGAAAGAGCATCCATCCATAGAAACCATACAAGTAACATGCAGTCCTCCTACAATGGCAATCTGTCCGCATGCCAACATGGAGAGAAGACATATAATGATGATACCATTATACACACACACACATAATGAAGGCGTGTGGCTTAGTGGTTAGGGTATTTGGCTCACGACCATAAGGTCATGAGTGTCATGAGTTCAATTCATGGGACACATTGTGTCCTTGAACAAGACACTTTATTTAATGTTGCTCCAGTCCACTCAGCTGGCAAAAATGAGTAGTACCTGTAATTCAATGGGCCAGCCTTGTCACACCCTGTATCATGCTGAATCTCCAAGAACTACGTTAAGGGTACACGTGTCTGTGGAGTGCTCAGCCACTTGCACCTTAATTTCATGAGCAAGCTGTTCCGTTGATCATATCAGCTGGGATTCTCGTCATCATAAATGACAGAGTGCTCCTTTAAAATATACACACACACCTGTATATACATATACACACATCAGCTGACCTAGAGTATTCAAATAACACACCTTGATAGAGGAACTTTTCCTTCTACACTAACGTTCTTCCTCTTCTTCACCAGTGAATAATAGGATCCAAGCAAAAGCTAGCTGTAATCATTGAGTCCTTAACAAAGGAGGGATGCAAGCTGTCTAACATCCACAAAAAGCTACAGGTTGTTTACAGAAATATCACTGACAAGAGCAATGTGCACGAATGTATGAAGAAGTTTAAAGAAGGGGATACCAGCACTGAAGACAATCCACAGAGACAGACTCTCAATTGTGATTGATGAGATGAATCACCAGAAAGTTAACAAACTGATTCATGCAGACAGAACAAGCTTGCAGCACAAGTGGATTGCAATGTAGGTGCCTCAGCAGTTGACACTAGATTTCAAGGAGACAAGGTTGGTAATATGCTCTGATTTACTAGAAGCATTTGAAGCCAATGAAGACAAGTTTTGCTTTTGTTTGTTCCCCGCCCCATCCAGTAACGGTAAATGAAACATAGCAGAATTTACAGAATGACATCACACCTCTTCACCAATGCCAGTAATTGGTACAAAAATTCCAGAGTGATTGTGCCTCAGGATGACAAGGGTTTCATTCTCCTTGATTTTCTGCAATTTAGCTATACTATGAAAAGTGGATCATGCACTGAGATTCTCAAAGAGCTTAGAGAGAGCTATTAGGTGAAAAAGATCAAACAAGTATTTGAAAACAATCCACATTAACCTTGATAATGTGTGACCACACATTTTTAGCAATAAATAAGGCAATCAGCAAATTGGGCTGGTTAGTGTCCCACCACTATCCAACCTAGATCTGATGCCCACCAACTTCCACCTGTTTTGTTCCACTGAAGGACAATCTTTGAGTTAAGGATTTGATGACACAGATGAAGTGAAAGTAACCATGGTAAAATGGAAACCACATATGAATCCTTTTCACAAAGAAGATTTGAGAACTGGATTCAATGATGATGCAAGTGAATAAGCTGTAAAGGAAACTATGTTGAATGGTACCCCACTGCACAGAGGAAATTGCATGTCACTCTACCGACATATGCCATTTGAACAAGGAGAATGATAACCAATGTTAGTTAATAAAAAGATTATGCCCGCATAAGCATTTTTTTTCATACAACTACTGTATATACATGCATATATATGTATTGACACATGTACGAATATATGTATATGTATATATATATATATATATATATATATATATATATATATATATATATATGTATATATATATATATATATATATATATATGTATATATATATATATATATATATATATATATATATATATATATATATATATATATATATATATACTGACACATATACATATATAGACACATATACAAATATATATATTGACACATATACAAATATATATACATAAAGATAAAGGTAACCTCTAGACATTACTGTATTGAGCTCAAGGACTTACAGGGTCAGTTAACCAGTTCCCATGGCATATAAGTGACTGCGATCACAACACTGCTCTGAACAAGACACTATTCAGTAGCAGGCTAACTCATTTACAGCTGAGTGGACTGGAGCAACATGAAATGAAATGTTTTGCTCAAGGGCATAATGCACCTCCTGCTCTGAGAAATGAAACCCCAATTTTGTGATCATGTGTTTATATATACCTACATGCACACACACACACACACACATAAGCATATCCACACTTATGTACATGTATATAAATAGAGTGGTTAGGGATAGAAAGGGCCAACCAGCCATAGAAACCATGTCAAATCAGACTGGAACCTGGTGCAACTCTCCAGTTTACCAGTTCCAGCCAAACCCATATATATATATATATATATATATATATATATATATATATATAGATAGATAGATAGATAGATAGATAGATAGATAGATAGATAGATATATGTATAAAGGTAAGAAAGCAGTGGTACAGTCAATGGCCTAGACCTAACATAGTGCTGGGTCCACAACTGATCTTGAGTACCACTGATTCAAGAGGAAATATTACATTCTCTTACAATGATAAATGAAATCCAAATCAATACTGCAGAATTAGTGAAGCTGAAGGAGTTGAAAGAATGGTATAACAGATTTAATGGGTTTAGAATTAACACAAGAACAGTGTGGGGGTGGAAGTTAGTAGATTTGTGGTGCACAGTGATGGATAGGTGGACATTGTTTATAATGGAGATATTTAGAACATAAATATCCAATCCATGCTAATACACGAGAGGGATGACAAATGATGATGAAGATAGCAGAAGTATCGGATATGCTGAACATAAATACCAAGTCAAAGTAATATATATGTATATTGCTTACAGCTAGGGAGCACACATATACATATGTGTGTGTGTGTGTGTGTGTGTGTGTGTGTGTGTGTATACATACATATACAAATACATATATATATATATATATACATACACACACAAATACATACATGTGTGTGTCTCTGTATATATATATATATATATATATATATATATACACACACACACACACACAAATACAAACATCACATACATGTATATATGCACTCATATTTATACAGATAAGCCTATATACATACACACACATCTAGGCACATGCACTCACACATTTACACATACATACACCAGTCCTCCTATCACTCTCTCTCTCTCTCTCTCTCTCTCGTCTCCACACTTGCTCCCTTCTCTCGATTTCAATCTACCCTCACTTTTCTCATAATCTCACCATTCCTTCACTCACTCTCTGCATTCAGAAACTACACACACCTCTTACACAGATAAATTTCCCAAAGGAAAAAAAAGAGTTACGGTCATCAAGATGTCAAAAAGGTTTAAGAATCTGGATCTACAATTGTTCCTCAGAGCATGGATCACTGCAGAAAACAATTCACCCAACAACCTAATTAAAGCAGCCCTGAACAGTAGCACATTTACCAAGTCCCAATGCAAATCCAAAAAGAGAAGAGTGAATTTATCCATTCCTGTACACATGTCAGGTGACACTTAGGCATACTTCTTAAAATGCTGAGGCTCCACGAAAGAAGCCCAATACAGAGCTGTGCTAATGCTCGAGCTTCAGGTGAAAAATCTAACAGAGAAGCCAACAACAATGCAACCAGCTCTGCGACCATTGATGATGATAACCACAGAGGTGTAAGAACTGAAATGGAAGCAACAGCGCTCAAGAAAAGCAACCCTAACACTACCTCTCAAAGCAGTAACAAAGAAAAAGGAACTAGCCAAAGACTAATGAAACTGGATTTAAAAGTTTAAAATACTAAAAAACAGAAACAAAAGAAACAGAAATACAGTACAAGAAATGCAAATCATTTGCAAATTTTCCCTAAATGGTGTCTACTGGCATGGTGACAAACAGGTACTTTGCACGTCAAAAGCTCAGGCACAGTGAAACAGAAGGTAGTAATTACTCCCCACTCAGTCAAAAAATGGAGTCAAAACACACCCTAAAAAGGCCATAACCTACAATACACCTGCAGTGAGGAAGACCACCAAAAAGCTGCATATGATGCTGTTCAAGTTAGAGCAGGAGAACAACAAAGTTTCTCAGGTATGACAGAAGATAATGCAGCAATTGTCTATCGGGATTACAAATGAAACTAAGCCATGCACATCTTCACACAAGCCCACCACAAATAAGAGACCAAGTGTGTATACAGATACATAGAGAGGGATGACAAATGATGATGAAGATAGCAGAAGTATCGGATATGCTGAACATAAATACCAAGACAAAGTAATATATATGTATATTGCTTACAGCTTTTCCTGTGGAGGCGCAATGGCCCAGTGGTTAGGGCAGCGGACTCGCGGTCATAGGATCGTGGTTTCGATTCCCAGACCAGGCGTTGTGAGAGTTTATTGAGCGAAACACCTAAAGCTCCACGAGGCTCCGGCAGGGGATGGTGACGAACCCTGCTGTACTCTTCCACCACAACTTTCTCTCACTCTTACTTCCTGTTTCTGTTGTGCCTGTAATTCAAAGGGTCAGCCTTGTCACACTGTGTCACGCTGAATATCCCCGAGAACTACGTTAAGGGTACACGTGCCTGTGGAGTGCTCAGCCACTTGCACGTTCATTTCACGAGCAGGCTGTTCCGTTGATCGGATCAACTGGAACCCTCGACGTCGTAAGCGACGGAGTGCCAACAAGAGCTTTTTCTATAATCTAATAAACATAATTTTTCTAAATTTTTTTTAGCATATATAAATAGCTAGATAACAAAATGCCATGGCTTTGAATTTCTGTTTACCTTTTATTCTTTCATTGTCTACAGACATCATAAGTTTAACCCTTTCGTTACTGTATATTTTGAGATGCTCTGTATTACTTTCAATTACTTTAAATATAACAAAGAATTTAGTAAAATAACTTAGTTATCATTCAGCTAGTGTTAGGAACATAAATTGTGACTAAGGTTTGGTGGAAGATTTTAATTCAAAACTTATGAAATCAAGACGTTTGTACTCAGAGCCAGAGCCAGTTTCAGCACAGTTGGTAACGAAAGGGTTAAATACTAAAACTGGCTTTTCTTATATTTCTTCCTAACACTCTTTTTGTATGCTTTCATATATTATGCATATTATTTCAGTTCACTTTGAACTTAACCTGTTTTTAGGTTACCTTGATAACAATATGTTACCATAAATTTTCGGATATATTGGACATTTTGTCTATATCTAAATATGCTGACACAATAGAAACAATTGTTGGTAATGTATGGTATAATAGTCAATAAGAGATGTGATTTTCTCCATTTTAGTTCATAGACATGTTACTTGAAGCATTTGACGACGGGTTTATTTAGCCAGAGGGGAAGCAGATAAGAAAAGATTTGCCAATGTTCTGCGCCGTGAGGACCAAAGACTTGAGGTATTTCGTGTTGCAAGACAGTGTAGGAGAGAGAATAGTGATGTTGTAGGAGAGAAATGTGTTCGCATGGATGATGGTACGCTTGCACTAAATGAGGCTGCAAAGAAAGAGGTCTGGAGATGCCACTACGATAGATTGCTTAATAAAGAGAATGAATGGGAGAAAGAGAGCCTGCCATATGTCGACCCAACAGAGGGACCAGCTATCCGAGTTGACAGTACCAGGGTAGATAAAGCAATTAAGAGTATGAAGACAGGGAAAGCCCCCGGCCCATCAGGAATTACTGCAGAGATGCTCAAAATATCTGGCAGTGTCAGCTATAGCCTAGTCACCAGTATTACGAACCAGGTGATACACGAAGGAGTCATACCCAATGACTGGTGTAGCAGCATCATAGTCAACTGCTACAAAGGTAAAGGTGACACTTTAGATACTAATAATTACAGAGGCATCAAGCTGTTAGATCAGGTTATGAAAGTTATAGAGAGGGTCATAGCCCAACTAATTAGGGAGCGAATCAATTTAGATGAGATGCAGTTTGGGTTCGTGCCAGGTAAAAGCACCACTGATGCCATATTTCTAATAAGACAGCTGCAGGAGAAATACCTAGCCAAAGATAAACCTCTGTACCTGGCTTTCGTTGACATGGAGAAAGCCTTTGACAGGGTCCCCCAATCCCTTATCTGGTGGTCAATGAGGAAACTTGGGATAGAAGAATGGTTAGTGAGAGCTGTGCGAGCCATGTACAGAGATGTTGTCAGTAAGGTGAGGGTTGGAAATGAGTACAGCAATGAATTCCGGGTAGAGGTAGGGGTCCACCAAGGTTCCGTCCTCAGCCCCCTCTTATTTATCATAGTCCTCCAGGCAATCACAGAGGAGTTCAAGACAGGTTGCCCCTGGGAGCTCCTCTATGCTGATGACCTTGCCCTAATTGCAGAGTCACTATCAGAACTAGAGGAGAAGTTTCAGGTGTGGAAGCAAGGACTAGAATCGAAGGGCCTTAGAGTCAACCTAGCTAAAACCAAAATCCTAATAAGTAGGAAGGTAGATAAAACACAAACCCCTTCAGGTAGATGGCCCTGTTCAGTATGTAGAAAAGGAGTAGGTAGTAACTTTATAAGATGTACCCAGTGCAAGCTATGGACACATAAGAGGTGCAGCAATATCAAAGGAAGGTTAACTAGGAAGTTAGTTTTTATATGTGGCAGATGTCTCATTCCAGGGAGAAAAACTAGAGGTAGTTGATAGCTTCCGCTATCTGGGTGACCAAGTTAGTAGTGGGGGTGGGTGCGCTGAAAGTGTAGCTGCTAGAATAAGAATAGCCTGGGCAAAGTTCAGAGAGCTCTTACCTCTGCTGGCAACAAAGGGATTCTCACTCAGAGTAAAAAGCAGACTGTATGACGCATGTGTACAAACAGCCATGCTACATGGCAGTGAAACATGGGCTGTGACTGCTGAGGACATGCGTAAGCTCGCAAGGAATGAAGAAAGTATGCTCCGCGATGACTTCTGACCGAGACCTTTGGAAATGTGCTGTGCGTGAGAAGACCCGGCAAGCCAAGTGAGACCTAAATCCAAGGGGTGCCAGGGGTGTAGCCAGCCCACTTATGTGTACCTTTCCTACATTGGACACTAAACTCCGCTTGCGAAGACTTATTGGGGCAAGCGAAATCGGGGATAGCACCTGTGCCGAGCATCGCCTTTCTAGCACTTGTGCCCGTGACATGTGCAAGGATTTTCGAGCGAGATCGTTGCCAGTGCCCCTGGACTGGCTGTAGTGCGGGTGGCACATAAAATACACCATTTTGAGCGTGGCCGTTGCCAGTACCGCCTGACTGGCCTTCGTGCGGGTGACACGTAAAACATCCACTACACTCTCTGAGTGGTTGGCATTAGGAAGGGCACCCAGCTGTAGAAACTCTGCCAAATTAGATTGGAACCTGGTGTTGCCATCCAGTTTCACCAGTCCTCAGTCAAATCGTCCAACCCATGCCAGCATGGAAAGCGGACGTTAAATGATGATGATGATGATGATGATTGTTATATACTCTGGATTTCTTGAAATTCTTTTAAGTGATTTGGATTTGTCATACACAAGGAATTATCTTGGATGTTAATTTTATTTGAATTTATTGGTATCTGATTGTTTGATAAAGTTAACCAAGTTCGCTTAATACTGAGTGCTTTCTATAATCTGTCTGGATTTATTAATCCCTTTTGCCTCTTGTTATATATAGAGAGAGAGGGAGAGCGTGGGGGGAAGGAGAAAGAAAGAGAAAGGTGTGACTGTACAGAAATTCTTAGTGATGCGTATGACTACAGGGAAGAAGAGTTAGAGACTTGTAGCCTGGCAACTGGGGATTTCTACAAAGACAACTTGTTCAGGGCTGCTGATCAGACATGTAGCTGGAGCAAAGTCCGAACCAAGCCAAAAGTAACATGATGTTGGAAGTATGAGACTGATAGAGTAATTAAGATCAAGAGATAAGTTTGAAAAGCCTGAAAGGAAGGTGGTAATAGGTGGTAATAGGAAGCATTACCTAATAACTAAAAGGGTATCAAGGCAACAGGGGCACTTAGCTAAAGGTGAGGCAGAAGAGATTTGTATGTCCTGTAATATGAGGATCAGAGCTGTGAAGTGTTCGGCATTGTAAGATAATGTGTGAGTGAGAACCAAGATATTATTGGTGAGAAGTGTATTTGGAAAGATAAAGACATAGGTGCCATTGATATGGAACAAAAGTAACTGGCATATAAGCGTTATCAAAAAAAGCTGCTAATGTGGAGAATGCTTGGGATAAACAGGGTCTATCTTTGCTGACTTAACAGAGAGATCAGGAATTGAAGTTGATAGCAGTGTGGTAGATAAAGAAACCAAGGATATAAAGAGAGAGACAGTCATGGGACCATCAGGGATAACTGCAAAAATGCTCAACATATTTGTTGAAATAGGATAAGAGATTACCACCCAGATAGTTAATCAAATCATACAGGAAGGTGTCATACCAAATGACTGGCATAGCAGTATCATTGTATGCAGCTACATGGGCAAAGGAGACGCCTTATGGAGAAGCAGCAAGAGGAATCAAACTACTAGACCCAATTATTAAGCTCATTGAGAGAATTGTAACCCAACTGATCCATGACAGAGTAAACCTAGAAGAGATGCTATTTGGTTGTTTCCAGAAGTGCCATCACAGAGGCAACCTTCCTAGTGAGGCAACTGACAGAGAAATACAAAGCTGAGAATGAACCACTATTCATGGCTTTTGTTGATTTGGAGGAAGCAACTGACAAGGTACAATGCTCAGCAATTTGGCCATCACTGAAGAAACACAGAGTAGATGAATGGCTTCTGAGGGTTGTACAAGCTAAGTTCCAGGATGCAGTAAGTAAAGTGAGAGTCAGCAATAATTTCCATGATGAATTTAGCATAAAAGGCAAGAGTCCATCAAGGCTCAGTCCTCTCCTATTCATTATTGTCCTACAAGTCATCACAGAAATGTTTAAGACGAGCTGTTCCCATGACAGCCAATCTTAAAGTGGCTGACATTAGGAAGGGCATCCAGTCATAGAAAACATGCCAAGCAAACACTGGAATACACTGGGTCCGGTCAAATTGTCCAGCGCATTGCAACATGGATGTTAAATGATGACATGTGTGTGTGTGTGTATACACAAACACTGAAAATAAGGATTCATACATACATATACAAAACACCTACACATAAAACACACATAAAAAAAACATATTTATAAACACAATTTACATAGCAGGAAGACCAAAATTGTCCCAGCAACAGCTGCTAAGAATACCAGATGCATTTCAGTGCATCTTCTATGGCTGCTTTGTTGCATAGTAGATCTAATCCCTGGATGAATACTGCAGTAAATATGATTCTCTCAATAATGTGTTTACAACAAGTATATGTTGCATCGCACGTTCGACGTACAATATAACGGGATAATAATAATGTCCTCAAAAATCGTTCTACTCAAGATATTGGTAATAACCCTCAACAATACGCAACTCTCGGCTTTACACTGCTCTGAAGGCTCTCTGCGTATGTCCATTTATATTGTGGCACAGTCCATTTGGAGCCAACCCATAGGGGTGTTCTACTTCCACACAACACCTCCCCCCTTTTGAGATTGGCTTTATCTTTTTATTTATTTATTTTATTTTTATCAATTTTATTTCCTTGGTGAGAAACTGGCATATCTCTTTCTCTTGGCATTAACTTCCATCATTTCTGTAGGTTTTCTTTTCCTGTTCAACCTACATGTCGGTTCTGCTTTCACTTGTGATTCTGGGACCTCATACACGTCATACCATATATCCATTGGCTCCTCTTGCCTTTCTTGATTTTTGGTATATCTTTTCTTTAATTGGTTAAAATGCCTTTTATGTTCATATTTTGGTCCTTTTACCATGTACATCACATTACCCAGACATCCAGTTATATTACTTTGTTCCCAGTCCTGTTTTCCATTTTAATATATTTTAAAATACACTTCGTCACCTGTGTTAAAAAATTTCATTCAACTTCCCAAATTCTGCATTTTCCATTTCCTACTTGGCAACAATTTGTCAAACACACAACAAATTTTTCTGGAGAACATCAAATCTGCAGGTGACCTACCCGACTGCATTTGGATTCGGTGTTGCTCTGTATACCTGTAAGAACTTTGTCATACATCTATCTTCAAAGGCTTCCTGTCTGGTCTTTCTTAAGGCTCTCTTGAATGTGTCAACGAATCTTTCTGCTAACCCATTTAACCTTGGATGGTATGGCAGAGTTAACACATGCTTCATCTGGACCGACTTACAGAATCTTTCGAACTCCTTCGCCGTGAAGTGTGTACCATTATCTGACATGATCGTATCTGGCATCCCATAACGAGCGAACAATTCTTCAAAGAAGTCAATAGTCACATTTGTGGTTGGCCATGAATATTTACACACTTCAGGCCATTTCAAATAGCTATCCACCATGATGATATAATAAGAGCCATTTATTAGTCCAGCAAAATCTGCATGAAGTTTAAACTCTGCTGAATCCGTTTTTGGCCATGGCTGTATCTGCACTGGGGGCACCTTTGCTGCCATAACACATCCCTTACATTGTTTTACCGGTCTCTCAATTTGCTTGTCCATATTCGACCTCATGAGGCTTTTCATCCGGGCAATCCCCAGATGTCTTACATGGAAGTCTTTCAATATTCTGTTTTGCAGTGTTTCAAGTATTACCACCCTTTGTGAATCCGTTTTTGGCCATGGCTGTATCTGCACTGGGGGCACCTTTGCTGCCATAACACATCCCTTACATTGTTTTACCAGTCTCTCAATTTGCTTGTCCATATTCGACCTCATGAGGCTTTTCATCCGGGCAATCCCCAGATGTCTTACATGGAAGTCTTTCAATATTCTGTTTTGCAGTGTTTCAGGTATTACCACCCTTTGTGAATCCGTTTTTGGCCATGGCTGTATCTGCACTGGGGGCACCTTTGCTGCCATAACACATCCCTTACATTGTTTTACCAGTCTCTCAATTTGCTTGTCCATATTCGACCTCATGAGGCTTTTCATCCGGGCAATCCCCAGATGTCTTACTTACATGGAAGTCTTTCAATATTCTGTTTTGCAGTGTTTCAAGTATTACCACCCTTTGTGAATCCGTTTTTGGCCATGGCTGTATCTGCACTGGGGGCACCTTTGCTGCCATAACACATCCCTTACATTGTTTTACCAGTCTCTCAATTTGCTTGTCCATATTCGACCTCATGAGGCTTTTCATCCGGGCAATCCCCAGATGTCTTACATGGAAGTCTTTCAATATTCTGTTTTGCAGTGTTTCAGGTATTACCACCCTTTGTGAATCCGTTTTTGGCCATGGCTGTATCTGCACTGGGGGCACCTTTGCTGCCATAACACATCCCTTACATTGTTTTACCAGTCTCTCAATTTGCTTGTCCATATTCGACCTCATGAGGCTTTTCATCCAGGCAATCCCCAGATGTCTTACATGGAAGTCTTTCAATATTCTGTTTTGCAGTGTTTCAGGTATTACCACCCTTTGTGAATCCGTTTTTGGCCATGGCTGTATCTGCACTGGGGGCACCTTTGCTGCCATAACACATCCCTTACATTGTTTTACCAGTCTCTCAATTTGCTTGTCCATATTCGACCTCATGAGGCTTTTCATCCGGGCAATCCCCAGATGTCTTACATGGAAGTCTTTCAATATTCTGTTTTGCAGTGTTTCAGGTATTACCACCCTTTGTGAATCCGTTTTTGGCCATGGCTGTATCTGCACTGGGGGCACCTTTGCTGCCATAACACATCCCTTACATTGTTTTACCAGTCTCTCAATTTGCTTGTCCATATTCGACCTCATGAGGCTTTTCATCCGGGCAATCCCCAGATGTCTTACATGGAAGTCTTTCAATATTCTGTTTTGCAGTGTTTCAGGTATTACCACCCTTTGTGAATCCGTTTTTGGCCATGGCTGTATCTGCACTGGGGGCACCTTTGCTGCCATAACACATCCCTTACATTGTTTTACCAGTCTCTCAATTTGCTTGTCCATATTCGACCTCATGAGGCTTTTCATCCGGGCAATCCCCAGATGTCTTACATGGAAGTCTTTCAATATTCTGTTTTGCAGTGTTTCGGGTATTACCTCCCTTTGTGCATATAATGATACAGCAGCACATACTGAATAATGCCTGGAACCTGCGTTCCGCTCATTTATATTATTTTTTGTGTTACTTTCCAACAATATTTTTAAAATCTTGATTATGAACATATCTTTTTCCAATTTCAATCTAATTTGTTCCGGCATTACTGGCAAATCACGTCCTCCATTGCACAAAATGTTCTTCAGTTCCATTTCTAGTTTTAATGATGCATTCACCGTGTCTTCAAAACGTGCCTTATATTTTGGAATTGGCCTAGACAACCTGTCTGCGTGTATCATTTTCTTTGATGGTAAAAACTCCATCTGAAAATCATAGTTCAGCAGGGTAGTCCCCCAGTGCTGGAAGCGGTTTGCTGAGTGAGTAGGGATGCCCTTTTTTTTTTAACCGAAAATAGACAGTAATGGTCAGTGATCAGTTTGCAGTGTAAACTTCCTACAGTGTAGGAATTTATGGAATCTCTTTACTGCGAAGATTAATGATAAAGCCTCCTTTTAGATCTGGCTGTAGTTTTTTTTTTCCTGCTACTAGGAGATCTCTTGATGCATGTGCAATAGCTTTGATTTTACCATCATTAAATTTATGCAATATCACCGCTCCTATACCATATTCACTACCATCCGATGCCACAATTATTTTCAGGTTTGGGTCAAAATGAGTTAATGATAACTCTGATGTTAACCTCTTTTTTAATTCCTCAAATGCTTTCTGACTTTGTTTGTCCAGTCTCATTTCGTGTCTTTCTTTAACAAATTATTCAACGGAGCTCTTAGCTCATACATTTTAGGTATGTACAGCAGGTATAACTTACCAGACCTAAAAATGCTTGTAATGTTGTCTTGTTAGTGGGAGCAGGCATATTTTTTATCGTGTTGACCCTAGAAGGTTCCAGTTTTCGTCCATTTTCATCGATCACTATTTTTGTTAAAAAAAAAAATTGCATTTATTTTCACTTACTTTAAATCCATGATCACTTATCCTTTTAAAAACATTTTTTATATGTTCAATATGCTGGTCCCTAGATTAACTTTTGATCAATATGTCATCCAAGTATGGGACCACAAATCTGCAAGTGTCCATCACTTGCTGAAATATTGCTGGTGCAACCTTAACCCCAAACGGCAGTCTTTTGAAATGGTACCACACCTTTATGAGTATTAATTGTTAATACTTTAGCACATTCCTCATCTACCAGTAATTGGAGGTAGACCTCTGACAAATCCAGCTTGGAAAAAATTTTCCCACCATTGCATTTAGCAAATATTTCTTCTGGATAATTGTAGTTTTTTAAACAATCATTAAGACCTGTTGAGAAGTCTGCACATACTCTTATTTCGTTGTTTTTCTTTCTTATATATGCAGTAGGAGCCACCCACTCTGAGTAGTCTACTTTTTCAATTACCTCTGTGTCTTCCAATCTTTTTAGTTCCTTCTCAATTTGATTTAACGCCGCAAAAGGCACATTCCTTTTTGGTTTGAATACTGGCACCACATTTTCTTTCAACTCAGACTTTAGTTTGATTTTTTTACACATTCCGAGTTCCTTCAAGAATACATCAGGGTACATCATTGTATTTTTAAATACCATTATTTTACTTTTATGCATCATTTTTGTTGCCGTATTAGTTATCAATATGTCTGAACCAGTATCTAATTGCATTTTGGTCAGACAAAAACCATTTATTTCTACAGACACAAATTTTCAGTTTTGTCTGGTATCATTTATTTTTGTTGAGTAGGCTTTCTTCTGTTTTACATTTTTCTTCAACCAACATTTTGACTGTCTATGCCCAATTTTACTGCACTTAAAACATCTTTTTATCTTTAAAGGGGCAATCTTTCTTAAAATGCAGGTTTCCACAGCCATAGCACAGTTTGGGATTTATATTTTTTTTTCTTTCTGTCCTTTCTTTACAAGTTTGTACATTATTATTCTTATTATTATTGTCTTCTATTTTCCTTGTACCTTCTCGGTGGTTTATTATTCGTTGGCATTCCTCAGCCACTTTCTGCAAGGTTAGCTTCTCATCTTCATCCAACTTTGACAAGACCATCCCTTGCATCGTTCTCTGAATATGTCTTCATAATGTCTGTAATACACGGTAAAAGTAGTGCCTTCATCCGGTTTGTACTGAAATTCTTCGATGGAGTTTGCAACCCCATCTGCTGAAAATGATTCTGTTGCATTTCTCAACTGCAGCAACAACTCTGTGAACTTCTGTAGTTGCTGCTGTTGCTGCTCTTGTTGTTTTACGACTGCTTTCAGTAACTTTTCCATTTCAGTACTATTTGAAACCTCATCGCCACTGTTGCATCGCACGTTCGACGTACAATATAACGGGATAATAATAATGTCCTCAAAAATCGTTCTACTCAAGATATTGGTAATAACCCTCGACAATGCGCAACTCTCGGCTTTACACTGCTCTGAAAGCTCTCTGCGTATGTCCATTTATATTGTGGCACAGTCCATTTGGAGCCAACCCATGGGGGTGTTCTACTTCCACACAACAGTATAATACACAGATGGCTATTCTAACTTAACACTGCCTCTACTGCATATAACAGGGATTTGTTTGACCAGGTGGCTATTTGCAATATAGGTGTATTTTTTCTTCAGTCTGTTACAACATATGGGAGGCAACAAACCTCATCTAAGCATGTGGCTGACTGTGAATACAACACTGACAAGGTCCAATGAGGCCAGACTTCATCCGGCATTCTCACTAGCCACTGCTGCAATGATTTTCAGCTTTCTCTAATATATATAGGCACAGGCTGTGTGGTAAGAAGTTCTGGATTCAGTCCCACTGTGTGGCACCTTGGGCAAATGTCTTCTGCTATAGTCTCGGGTGGACCAAAGTCTTGTGAGTGGATTTGATAGTAGAAAATGAAAGAAGCCCATCATGTTTGTTTGTATGTATGTCTATGTGTTTCTTTGTATGTGTTTGTCACCCCACCACCGTTTGACAACCAGTGTTGGTGTGTTTACGTCCCCATAACTTAATGGTTTGACAAAAGAGACTGATAGTATAAGTACTAAGCTTGAAACATAAGTCCTGGGGTCAATTTGTTCAACTAAAAGACTCTTCAAATCAGTGCCCCAGCGTGGCCAGAGTCTGATGACTGAAACAAGTAAAAGATAAAAGATATAAGGTTTCTGAACAGAGCATATCCATAAAATGTTATCTCTGAACAGATACCACAGTAAATCTGCCATTCAATGATGTATTTACATTATATATGATATATGCACACGCACACGCACACACACACACACACACTGGTATGAAAACATTTATACATATATGATATACAAAAATATATACATATATACTGATATTTAAACACTTCACTTTCCCTTCCCAAACCTGATATTCACTGTACTCAACTCTACCCCCATCTCTAATCATCTGTCACATTTTCACTTTAGCGCACATACCTACCCAACAACCTTTCTTCTATCATATTTCTCTCTCATATTTTCACCTAGTTCCTTGACCTCACATATCTCTCTCACTCTTTTCCAGACAAGGAAGCCATGTATTCATCTCTTTAGTTAAGAGACTTGCTCCTGTCCCTCTACCATACTTTCATATCCCCCCCATACTAAACCTCACTCAATGAAGGGATCTATTCTTGCAAGAACCTGGAGACCTCACCAATGCTGGTGCCACAAGAAAACATCCAGTACACTATGTGAAGTGGTTGACATTAGGAAAGGCATCCAGCTGTAGAAACCATGCCGAGGAAAACACTGGGACTTGGCACAGCCTTCTGGCTCATCAGTTCATGTTGAATCATTAAACCCATGCCAGCATAGAAAAAAGAGATGTTAAATGATGATGACGAGAACACACACACATATATATATATATATATATACTGATATATAAACATATGAGTATACGCATACATATATATGCACACACATATACAGATATACAAACGTGTGTGTGCATATACACATGTGTGTGTATGCATATATATATGTGTGTGTGTGTGTGTGTGTGTGTGTGTGTGTGTGTGTGTGTTTTTAGAAAAGAATTGATACAGGCAGAATATTTGAAGAAAGATTTTCTTAAATTTAAAAGAACTATATTAAAAGATTTTAAATACCAATTGACCCAGGTGCTATAGAAGGCAGTTTCCATGTTGAAGCAATTGTTTTTTTTTTATACAATTGTCAGTTTTTCAGACAAATGTTATTAGATAATTGGCAGCTATTTTTAGTAGCATTGTTGACTATTTCCAATTTAGTTTCAGGATTAAGGAGTCTTATGAAATTTTATTCTTTTCTGCTTTTGTAGTTGATCATTTTCTTGCTTCATTTTGAAAAGTGAGAATATCTTGAATTTTGCATTTACACAAATGTCTAGACAGGTCTTCTGCAGTACCCTATCATTGCCACTCAATGTAACTTCTTGAGATCATTTTTTTCTTTTCATCCCCTCATCCCAAGCCTCCTCCAGTCTCCATTCACTGAGAGTTATTGCCCATATCTGCGTAGTCTCTCTCCTCTTGCACACTACATCCAGTTCCTCTTATACCCTCTTTCTCACTCAGTTCATTTATACTTTGTTATTCATGCACACATCCAGTGACGCACGCTCACTCATTTCTTTCTAGCTTTCGTGCGTCTTCCACACTAAGGCTCACATCTTGCTATTGTGCAGCAGTGCACTTCACACACGAGCATCATATAATGTGCCCTTAATCTTAAAGCATAAGCACTTTGTCGAAAACAAAAGTAATAGCTTTCTAGTTTTCTGTACAAAAGCATGTCAGGCAATGAGAAAATATTACTTTGCTTGGAAAGAGATGAAGGTTGGCAACAGGAAGGGTTTCCAGCTGTACAAAATTTATCTTGATAAATTCTCTCAGCCCTTTGCAAGCATGGGAAAATGGACAAAATGATGATGATGATGATAATACATATGTATACAATTGTTAGTATTTGTGTGTTTGTTTGCATCTCTCTTGCTTTGTGCCTTCAAAACCATGTGAAAAAGGTAATCCATTACTTGAAAAATAGTAACGGTTAACAGCAGGAAAGGCACTGGACTATAAAACAATTGCCACAATACATTATTTACAATTGACGGATATTTGTCCTCATCTTGTTTGTTGTTAACACAACGTTTCGGCTGATATACCCTCCAGCCTTCATCAGGTGTCTTGGGGAAATTTCGAATCTGGGTTCTCATTCCTAAGGTATTTTTCGATGTTATTATTATTATTAAGGTCACTGCCTGGAATCAAACTCGGAATCTTGGAGTTAGTAGCCCGCGCTCTTAACCACTACGCCACATTCCCTTGGCGTAGTGATTAAGAGCACCAGCTACTAACCCCAAGATTCCGAGTTCGATTCCAGGCAATGACCTGAATAATAATAATAATGATGATGATGATGATGATAATGATAATGATAATAATAATAATAATAAAAATAATAATCATAATAATAATAATAATAATAATAATAATAATAATAATTTCCCCAAGACACCTGAAGAAGGCTGGAGGGTATATCAGCCGAAACGTTGTGACAAACAAGATGAGGACAAATATCCATCAATTGTAAATAATGTAAATAATTCCTCATCTTTTAAATATAGAACTGAATTGCCACAATATTCATCTAACCCTGTCAACTTGGAAAAATAGACATGAAAGCTTATGAACAGCCATATGTACAAACATATATATACACAAACATGATATATACATACACACACACACACACATATATATATATACATGCACACACACAAACATGTATATAGCTATATATACATTTCAAGGCAGTACCCCAGCATGGCTGCAGACTAATGACTGAAACAAGTAAAAGATAAGATATATATATATATATATATATATATATATATATATAATATGCATAGATAAGTAGAGTGGAAGGTGTGTCTATGAGAGTGGCAGTGGATGGGAGGGGTTTGGGGAATGTATGTGAAAAGTAGCTGGGTGTTATGTGTGTTTATGCAAAGAGTTGTATAAGTGTGTGTCTATCATGTCATCATGCCGGGTGCATATGTAATAAAAGAACAAAATGAGGAGTAGAAGCATGTACATTAGCAAATGCCTGAGTACATAAAAGGTGTGAATGTACAAGAGGAGTGGTCCATGGTAGTAGGTGTTTATAAGTTGTGTTACTGTATTGCAGGTGTGAAAGAATGAGGGATAGTAGAATCAGGTAGCAGAAGAGGAGGAGTGGGAGACAGGTGGGGCTCTGGAGAAGAAGGGGAGCAAGTGCATAGATCTGGACAGGTGTTAAAGTGCAAGTTAGAAAAGCTGAGGTGGTGCATTTAAACGAAATAACATATACCATTGACAAAAGAAGAGAAGTTCCTCTTCTTTTTGAAGGCACATGGTGGGACAACTGAAGTTGGAGATCAAATTAAAGATTGAGATGTATTGGGTAGAATGGTTAGCAGAGTAGAAATATCAAAACACAGGCTACTTGCAGCCAAGACAGATGTCCCTGGAGTTGCTCAACAATCCTGTCAGACAGTTCTGCAGACTGATGTAGAGCAAATTGCGAAAGAAACATTGCAGCACATATATGAGGTTACTAGAGGTGTGTCGGAAAGATTCCCTACTGTGAAAAGTGTGGTGGTTGGGTCCAGTGAGGGTATGGTGTTGGAAAGGACAAGGCAGTCGCAGCACAAAGACAAAAACACACTGCTGATGTCATCTTCATCAGATAGCTGGAGAAGTATTTCCCCTAGTGTAAGTCAATGTACCTAGCATTTGTAGACCTAGAGAAGGCACTCAAGAAGGTTTAACTGCTCTGTGATCAAGAGGTTGCTGAAGAAGCTACATGCAGATGAATGATTTATGAAGGACATGTATGCCATGTAGAGAGGTGCAGTCAGTAAAGTGAGGATTGGTAATGAGTATAGCAATGAATCGAGTGTGCAAGTAGGAGTCCACCAAGGCTCAGTTTTCAGTTCCCTGGGTCAAAGCAAAGGTCCAGTCTTTTGTTGGCTTCCTGGGAGCCTTTATCTTGTCTGTCTCTGGTGTGGGTAAGAATGACGAAGTTGTTGACTGCTTCACTTGTCTTGGCTGCATAATACATAACAGCATTAGCTGTAAATTTGAAATCTTATAATTATTTGGACGTGCCGGTGCAGTTGTGGACTCACTGGACAAGGGTGTTTGGCACTGCTGACATCTGAGCAGGAGGACAAAGGTTCAGGTCTTCAGGTCTCCAGTCCTTGCCTTGATCTACAGTTGGAAGACTTGGACACTGTCTGAAGCCCTAAAGTGTACCTGAACTCCTTCAGTACCAGAATACTTTTCAGGATTATGGGCTACCATTGGTCAAATTTTGTATCCAACCAACAACTATATTCAAAAACTGGGATGTGTTCTGTTACTTGTATGATTCAGGGGCATCAGCTTAGAATGTTTGGTCATATTGCTTGATTTTCCAAGTTGGATCTTGTGTGCTGTGTTATCCTCTTTGAGGATCTAGCTAGGGTGAGAGCAAGTCAGTTGGCCACATGCCTCATGGTCACATTGGACGAGAAGTATTTCAGAGTAATTGAAACTGACAGGGACACTGCTTGGAGGATCCAAGCAGGTGCCAACAAATGATGGATGCAGCAATATGCTACAACAGCAGATGCCTCACACTTGACCACACCTCCAAGCTATAAGAAAGGCGTTTAAGACTGGTTGTCAGTGGAAACCTCCAAATGCTGATGATCTAGTTCTTATAGCTAAATCTATAGAAGACATTCCAGACATATTAACAAAACCTAAAATCAAAAGGCTTTAAAGTAAAGTCATTCATTTTATGATTTTGTCCCCACTGTGGCGTTCTGTCTGTCCTTGTGCTGTCCCCTCTATGTTTGGCCCCTGTGGCTGGAAATAAAAATCGATAAATAGAATAGGACTCGGTTATCATCAAGAGAAATGGCTTTGCTCAATATACAGAAAAGAAGCAGGTAAAAATTCCATATAGTACACCTAATATAAAAAAATAGATGCACAATAGTTGCAATGGAATCACAAACTGGTTAACCAAGAAAGCAAACTTTTTATGTGATAGTTGCTTGGAAGTAATAAACAGTGAGAGCACATGAGAAATAGAATCTCTCAAGCACAAAAAAAGGCTCCCTGAAAATAGTCCGTTATTAAGGCAACCTAATTTGCAATGGAGTTAGATGTTCCAAAAGTATAGGAGCGAGAGTAAGAGCTGGCTAGAAAAAGCTTTGTTCATAACAAAAGGTTTCTCTCTCAGAAAAAAGGTAGTTTGTATGATGCTTGTGTATGAATTACAATGTTGTATGAGTGAAACATGGAGAATGTATGCAGAGAATCTGTGAAGACCAGAGAGAAATAAAGTATGCTCTGCTGGATGTGTAATGACAGTGTGCATAAACAATCGAGCACAAATGAATGGAGAGAAAAATTAGATAAAAGAAATCAGATGTGGTGGACAAGAAAGAAGACTTTGTTGGTAAGGACATGTGGTGCAAATAGAGGACAGCTGAATAAAGAAGAACAGAAGGAACATGTAGGAGGAGACAAGGGAAGACAGTTAATGAGATAGAGAAGACTGATTTCAGGGTGCTGAGCCTTAAGCCTTACAGAGGAGATAGAAAGATATTGATCGGGGAAATGCCCAACACCCTGTGTGAATGGCATATATGTTTGTATGCATGCATATGCATATATTTGAGTATCTTCCCTATTACATCTTTGTCAAGTCTAAATCTGTCATCTCCTCCATGCCTCTAATACCCCATTTTGCTTATCTCTCAATCACTCATTCCCCCTTCTACCCATCACTCACCGTCTCTCTACCTATCCTCTCATCTGTTTGCTGGATGATTCTGTTAGTGTCATTAATGAAAGAACAACCCATAACTACAAACCATCATCCTTTCAGGACTGCCACTCATCACTCCTCCTCCTCCTCTGAGCCACATTCTACAGACAGCTATCACTCGTTCTTACCACTGACTGTCTCCACACTCATTAGCTCACACAACCTTGCAACTAGCACCCACCCTTTCTAACTCTTCTATCACAACTCTCATCTTTTCATCTGGGACGTTTTACCTTGAGAATGTGCACATACAGCGTACTGAAGACACTCAAGCCATGTGCCATGCAAGGCAATCTCACTAGTGACAATGTCACACTAGAATGAACTTGTAAAATAGTTTACAAATAGCCAAGATGAAGGATCATGTGGACTACTTAATCATGTCTCTAGTACTTATGCCATAAAAAAATGTCACCTGGGGAGACTTGATAAAGTGGTCACTAAAAAGATGGGTATCCAGCCATACTGAGTTACATGTGAAACATGGGCCACTGATCTGTATGGGAAAGCATTAACTCTAAAAAGCAATGCCCACTTGTGCATTGGTTTTGGTACAACACTAAGTACACACACACACACGTATATATATATATAATAAAAACTTGACGATTGCAACTGAAGCAGCATTAAATTAAAAATAGTCATCCACGTAGCATATTTAGTGTATATACGCTGTTGACAGGTACAATGCTGTGAGAGAGAAAATTTCTTCATAGACATACTGCGTAAAAAACAATACATATTACAGTGAGGTAAACATCATCTCAGCAGTGACCTACAAGAATGTCAGATGCTTTTCAGCTTCATTTAGCCTTACCAATGACATGTACTTGCTACTTACATGCCTCAATAAATAGGAAACAAGGAATAACACATTCACTGACAGTACGGACAGCTACTAGACTAAATAAAAATATATTTTAATTTAAAGCTGTTTCAATTGTGTAGACCAACTTTTTATTCGGCTCAGTGGCAATACGTAATATCAGTAAATAAAAACTCAATGTATTACTTTCTGACTCACCTTTGTATATATATATATGTATTGTGAGTGAATATTTACTATATGTATATGTGTATATGATCATACAGATATTACAAGACATCTCTTTTGATACTTTAACATTTCACAAATACACCCACTCTCAACTGGTTCTCTATTGATACCAAAACGTGAAAAGACAGATTCATTTACAAGGGGTCTGAACCCAGCATACAAAGAGTAAAAAAAAAAATACACCAAGGCCCTCTCTCCAACACAATAATAATTTGACTAATTCAGCAATTCAATTCCATATACACAAATAGATAAACATAAAATGGATATTCAGTTTCAACACTGAATATTCAGTTATTCAACCAACTTAAATAGCTGCTCATTGAGTTATCATCATCATCGTCTTCATTTAACATCCATTTTCCATGCTGGCATGAGTTGGAGAGCTTGACAGGAGCTGGCAAGGCCAGGGGCCACACCAGGTTCCATAGTCTGTTTTGGCTTGGTTTCTATGGTTGGATGCCTTTCCTAACACCAACCACTTTACAGTGTACTGGGTGCTTTTTACATGGTACCATCATCAGTACTTTTTATGTGACACCACCACCAGTGCTTTTTATGTGACACCATTATCAGTGCACTTTATGTGGTAGTAGCACCAGTGCTTTTTACATGGCATCAGCACCAATGCTTTCTACAGACATGAGCATCTTTAATATAATCCTTAAAAATCATTAAATGTTTTGTTTGCTGATTTCTATATATGAATGAGTGTTCTGGCCCAGCTCTGAATGACTGGTGTCATCTGTCACCAATGAAGCAAATATCATGTCAAAATAACAATGTTTTTAGCACTCCTACAGCTAGTGCTGTCCAACATTATGATATATAACAATAGCCATAGGCACAGCCGTGTGGTTTTCAACCACATGGCTCTGAGTTCAGTCTCAATGCATGGCGCTTTGGGCAAGTAACCAAAGCCTTAAATGAAAATTGTAAGAATCTTTCTGTGTGTCTGTGTATATATACGTATATATATATATATATATATATATATATATATATATATATATATATATATATATATATATATATGAGGTATAAGAGTGTGAGTGTTTGTGTTAGTGTCCTACATGGTAAGTCATTCATTTCCAATATTCTGCATGAACATGTTTGGCCATGAGAAAATATTACCTTGCTTGGAAACAGAAGAATGTTGTCAACAGATAAGGGATTCAGTCTTAGAAAATGTGCCTCAATAAATTTCATCCCCACCATCAATGGAGAGGTGAATGTTAAAACAATGATAACAATGATACACCATCATTTTAATATGACACTCTTTCAAATGTATATATCTAATCACACACACACACACACACACCATTAGTGGCTTATTGATTAGTTAATACATGTAATTGAACAATAAAACACCTGACATCATCTGCTTTGATAATGAAAAAAATTTTAACTGAAATCCAATTTACAGAAAAAAATATAGAAAACAACTGCCAAACACTCAGCTGGTGTTACATACATCAGCATTACCAGTCACATAGGTAATAGTTTGAGTTTTTTAATGTCCATTGCAGAATGGAGAGGCAGGGGATAAGCCATGAACTATACCATTCAGTGATCATACACACATCCACACATTCAAATAATGTACACATGGAGGTTATATATTCATACAGGCACATAATAAATTACATGCAATGGAGATATAATGATTGAAATCTTATACTTTCAACAAATACAAGGCAGTATGTGTAGGGATGCACACCAAATGTATTTAAAAAAAAACAATTAAAAATCTTATGAACTCCCATCAAGTTAACATAGCTTTGTAAATAAAGGAAAAACAAGTCTCTTGTTTGCAACAGCTATTGCCTATTTTTGCTGTTTTCTTTTTTTTCTTTTGTATTTTGTTATTGACCATAAAATATACATGTTCTGTTTTATACAGCAGTGCAGAAGAATAATTGTACACAGATATAGAACAACTACTATCACATGAAATGTGATAGTAGTTGTTCTATATGTCTACAATCATTGATCATTGCAAGTAACAACATTTGGTATACTTCTACAAACTAATGTATGTATATATAATAACAAAACCCCACTCAATTATAAACATCATATGAGGTCAGCCTGCATATTTTTAATTTATTTTACATCCCTGTTTTTCATGAGAGCAAATGTAACATTTTTTGATTTTGTAAATTTTGATATTTGCATAATATCAGAACAAGAAGGTTTATAGTTGGATGCCTTTCATCCTGCCAACTATCTAACTGTGAAGCAAAACTTATGTAACCAAAGTAAATAGAGCTAAGATCTTGATTACAGTATAACATCAGTTATATAGGGACAAGGTCACAAATTTAGAGGGAGGGACTAGTCAATTATATCAATTCCAGTACTTGGTAGGTATTTATTTGCTCAAAGCTTGTTGGATGACAGGCCAAGTTGACCTCGGTCGGTTTTGAACTTAGAATGTATAAAGACAGAACTATATATTGAAAAGCATTGTCAGCCTCTCAACCTAAACTGTGGCCAATCCACAGCCACTTTGACAGTAAAATAAGACTGTGGCCATAGTCCAGCACTTTAACTTCATAGCTATTAACATTTGTATGCAAAAACAAATAGCTGAAGATTTCACACTAGAGAAGAAATGCATCATAAACATCATAACTATCAGGTTGTATGAACTTCATCTTCTCCGAGTCTCTTTAAATGCTGGAAATCTTTATTCAGATTTGATAAATATTTGGTAGAAGTTCAACGTGTGAAATTTTAATACATAAACTCTCATGGAGTACCAATAAACTGGTACCTAAAGACAGTGTATCACTCAAGAATTCAAGTCACCACAACTCTAAAAACTTTCCACAAAACAAAATATTATTTTCAGCAAATGTTGCTCTCAGTTTAAATACTTTCATGAAAAACTTCTTTGTATAGATTTACTGAAAGAAAGTCAAATAAAATATCTTTTATGAAAATTCAAACTTTTTTCACTTACTTTTCTAAAATATCTTGTCCATCTGTAGATTTTAAGACATTCACGTATATGCATTTGCTAACCATTTTATTAGCATCGCGCATCAAACTGAAATGGAATAAGACAAAATTTAATAATATATCAAATATTAGAGACAAAGGATACAAAGCAGCTATCAATTATTAGAACTCAAAAGCAAAAAACTTAAATTATATTAGTAAGATACTCTCTTGAAGGTATAGAGTTATCAAAGGGAACTGAGTGAAAAATATGGGAACCCAAGTTCATTGGATTTTTAAAAATTATAACTTACTTCAACAATTTATTCAAAAACACCCAACTTCAGATGAGTGTAAGAAAAAGCAATGGCTATAAAATCATTTCAAAATATAATAAATATGCATGTTAATGAATACACAGAAGAAAAACAGCAGTATACTTGATTCAAACCCTTAAGACAAACCAGTGTTTTCAGACAAAACAGTGTTTTAAGCATCCTGTGTAAATATCCCATAAATAATGCAATTTTTTCAATTGCATTAACTAGAAGTTAGAGGGAGACGGAATAAACTACCTGCATCAATTTGCTATAAAAGCAGGTAGTAATATCACCTTGTCCTTATTCTTGGTGCAAGTTTTGAAGAGTGCTGTTTGATTTTAACAGTCATTTTTTTTCAAAGCTATAATGGAAGTGACAAAGGAAATTATTCAGCATATTTTGCTTTATCAGTTCAATAAAGGCAACAATGCAACGGAAAGTGTGAGGAATATTAATACAGTATATGGGGATCAGACAATAAGCATAAGCCAGTGACAACGGTGGTTCCAGAAATTCCAAGCCAGAAACTACAGCCTAGAAGACAAGCCTCGTCCTGGAAGATCTATATAGCTTGATGAGGACGTCCTGCTAACCTTGGAACAAAATCCCATCATAACTGTTGAGGAACTGGCAGAGAAGCTTGGATTTGACCAATCAACGACACCTGCATGCCATCGGAAAAAAATCAACAAATTGGGTCAATGGGTTCCCCACAAACTTTCCAAGTCTAATCACACACAGAGAGTGAATGTGTGCTCTTCTTTGATGTCACATCTCACAAATGAACCTTTTTTGGACTGAACAGTGACTGGTGACAAGAAATGAGTTCTCTATAAAAACGTCAAGAACTGAAGAGAGTGGATAGGGAAAGGAGAAACACTGGCACCCTAGTCTAAAGGTCTTCACCTACATACGGTGTTGTTGTCTGTTTGGTGAGATATGAAAGGTTTAGTACACTTTGAACTTTCAAACCCAAACAGAAGAGATCCACTGCAAGCAGCTTGAGCAGCTTAAATCAGTGCCAGAAGAAAAACGACCATCTTTGGTTCCAAGACGAAATGTGTTTTACCATCAGGATAATGCTCAGCCACATACAGTGAGGATGACCTTTCAAAGACTGGAGCAGTTTCAACGGGAAATGATGCTACACCCACGATATTCACCAGACATTGCACCATCTGATTATCATTTATTCCGCAGTCTTCAAAATCATTTGGACAGAAAAAATATGAATTCTGTAGAGAGGTCAGAACAGTACTGGAGGAGTATTTTTCATCAGGAACAAGTGAATTTTAGTGGGGGTGGGGCTTACAAGTCTACCAGATAGATGGAAGAGCATTGTAGAAAATGAAGGAGAGTATATTTTAGATTAAAAGAGAACTTTGTTTATTTTAATTTTGAAAAATAAAAGAAGTATAGAAAAACCACATTATTTATATGACTCAATACACAGAGAGAAAGAGAGAGAAGATATAGTATTCAATGTCTCCAAATCTTACAAATATTTAAAACACAATGGCTGTCTACTTTTGCTAGAAATATATGGTTAACAGGCATTAAAGGTGCTTTCCTATATTGTAACTCTTTCTATATTAATAGCCCTTATATAAGAAAGGATTTCCAATAAATTTCAACTGTACAACCTGTCCTGAGTTCAAACGCCACTACACTGATTTGTCTTTCATCAAATACCAGTCATGTTATGTACTAGACTGTTAAGTCAATAAGATTCCATTTAAAGAATGGGTACCCTTGTGCCAAAGTTAAAGAAAGTCTTCCGTTTGTATATGTTGTGCATACAAATGTTATTTTCATTTTTTCTTCAGTTGTTTCATGCAAGTGTTTCTTATTTCTTTATTGCCCACAAGGGGCTAAACATAGAGGGGACAAACAAGGACAAACAGATTAAGTCGATTACATTGACCCCAGTGCATAACCGGTACTTAATTTATCGACCCCGAAAGGATGAAAGGCGAAGTCAACCTCAGCGGAATTTGAACTCAGAACGTAACGGCAGACGAAATACAGTTAAGCATTTCGCCCGGCGTGCTAACCACTCTGCCAGCTCACCGCCTTGTTTCATGTAAGTTTCTACTGCACCACCTGGTACACTTCCATATTCCTGAAGCATGTGCAGTCTTATTTTTGTGGGGATTGAGGGGAGGGTGGACTCCTCCTATCAGTTACTGCAGCAGTTTCTTTCAAGAGTTTAGTTTCTGGTTACATTAGTCCACTGTGTTGGGTGGTTGGGGTTAGGAAGGGCATCCAGCCACAAAACCCCTGCCAAAACACAAAGCAGTCTGATGCAGGCTGCTGCCTGACCAGCTCCTGTCAAACCATCCGACCCATGCCAGCAGGGAAGGCAGACAGTAAATGACAATGATTAAGGTTTGTTCTCTTGTGTGTGTTGTGTGCAATGTGGCTGGTGTTATTTTATTGGATATGATATATGTTGCGAGAGTTGTGTTGTTTTCAATTATTAGACACTTATTATATAGGATGTGTGCTGCACATGCAGACTGTTCTATTTGAACCATTCTACTGAATCAAGATGTGGGCTATTCCTATTATTATTGTTATTATTTTCATGCCAGGCAAAATGCTTAGTGGTATTTTATCCATCTTTACATTCTGGGTACAAATCCTGCCAGGGTCAACTTTGTCTTTCATCATTTCTGAGTTGATTAAGTGTCAGTTAAGTACTTAGATAGATGTAATCGAATTTCCTAGTGCTGAACTGGTACTTTTTTTATTGACCCTGAAATGATGAAAGGCAAAGTCAACCTTGATGGAATCCAGAACATAAAGATGGACAAAATGCAACACAGCATTTTGCCAGCTTGCTGCTAGAGCAATATTAAAAATCATAAAAGGCTCTTGGTTCCACCAAGGTTGACTTTGCCTTTTATCTTTTCGGGGTCAAAAAAAGAAGTACCAGTTCAGCACTAGGGCTGATGTAATCAACTTACCCCATTACCCCAAACTATCTGGACTTGTTCCAAAATTTGTAACTAATATTATTATTGATGCTACCGCAGCTGTTTTACAAAATGTTTATCAAAATGCCTAAGAACAAGACTGGCAAGAAAATAATTTCAGTGCTTTAGTGTGAAATAAAATCATTTTTCTTTTTTTTCCATACAATGAATGAACTTTAATCAATTAATATATTTTCCATTTTCTTCGATGACCGTTTGCCATCTTTTGGCGACTTCAGGATTCCATGCTCATAGACCTTCTGATCTTCAGCCAAAAACTGAAGCAGGTGTGATTTCAGGTCATCATCATTATTGAAAGTTTTACCATTCAAAGAATTTTGCAAACTTCGAAATAAATGGTAATCCGAAGGTGCAAGGTCAGGGCTACATGGTGGATGTGACATCACTTCCCAACCAAGCTCCAATAATTTTCCACGAGTTAGCAAAGATGTGTGTGGTCTAGCATTGTCATGGTGGAACATGATTCTTTTACGATTTGCCAATTCTAGCCATTTTTTAAAATTTTTATTGCTTCCTCCAGTTTCATTAGTTGTTGACAGTAAACATCTGAACTGATCATTTGGTTCCTTGGAAGCATCTCAAAATACACAACACATTTGTAATCATTTGTTGTTATTGTAGACCATTTTTCATCACCAGTGATGATTCATTTCAAAAATAGATCGATTTCATTGCGTTTAAGATGCATATTGCAAATATTGATTTGTTGTATTAAGTGAATGCATTTCTTTCAATTTATGTGGAAACCAAATATTGAGCTTCTTAACAAGTCCAAGAGATTTTAAGTGATTTTTCAATTGTTGTGTGTGATGCATTTAACCTCTCTTCAATTTCTTGCACAGTTATATGACAATCAGATTCAATTATGGTTTTGATTCAGTCATCACCAACTTCAGCAGGTCAACCTGAACATTGGTCATCTTTGAGTGCAACATCTCCAGAATAGAATATCTTAAACCATTTCTGACATGTGTATTCTGTTAAGCAATCAAACCATAAACTCCACACACCTCTTGTGAGCCTCATCAGCTTTTTTGCTTTTACGGAAATAAAAAAGCAAAATATGGCAAAAATGTCCATCTTTGCACTCCAGGTTAAAATCAACACTGAACAATCGTAAACAAAATTACATGCAATTTGCTTCTAAAGTAAGCTAAAAGTAATGGCTATCAAATGTCAAAAGGAAAAAAATCATAACATTGACAAAAGTCATTGAAAAAATATAACTCCAAATGCGTGAAACAAAATTACTTTCTTGCCAACCAAATATAATATATCTAGGGAGGGTGCACGTGGCTAAAACATCAAATCTAATTTATAACCTCTTCACATGTTCTAATTTTTACAGAATTTTTCGTGGCTTCATTATCTCCCTAATTTTACTAGTGAGGAGTAGATGCTTATCGTATTAAATATGTTCAATTGTTTTACATGCAAATAGCATATCTGAGTAATTAGCCTAAGTGATATATTTTCTTTTTTAATTATGCTAATTTTCACACCTATTTGTTGCAGAATATATTGTATCACAAGCTGGTTTCTTCTATGACACAATATATTCAGACAGTCATTGAAACAAAAGAGCATCAACCAAGCACTGACTATCATTCCTTACTCTTCAATTTTTGATCTTCAGGTACTACATTTTAATATTTCAATGATCCCTGCATGGAAATCATTACTGTTAGCTTTTATCAACAAAATACTACAAAGAGATCAATTAAAATTTAGGGAGCCATATGCAACTGAAATTTTATTTTTCTAATTTAAATGACAACAAACATTCATTTTTTGCATAAAGCTCAAGCTTTCTGAGATGCACTTGTGTGTGTGTGTGTGTGTGCGCGCTCGTGTGCGTGTGCGTGCGTGCGCATGCGCGTGTGCGTACACACACACACATTTCCTTAAACTAGCAAATGTATTGTTTATATCTTTCCAAACATATATGAAGCTTTATCCAGATAGGAACTGAAGTTAATCATTTCTAAGCTAGAGACATCTTATGTATGTAGGATAACAAGAAAGCGAAAGTTGTGGCATTCATAGCTATTTCACAGTAAACTAACAAAAATGGATGTATGCATTATCATGAGTACATCCATTTTTCCACATTTGCATGGGTCCAACAGTCCAATGAGGCAGGTTTTCTATAGTCAAAAGCTTTTCTTATCACCAACCCACACCTGTCCCCAAGGAAGGTAACACGAGGAGGTACGCAAGAGTAACTGGAAACCTTTTCTGTCGGACAAGCCCATTGCAGTTCAAGCTACTGCCACAAAAAGCCACTTCATACGACTCTCAAGCATCAGTCTGCTGAGTGGCATTGTCTAGTGTGGTTGTACTGCTATGTGATGCATCTTTGTTTTGCAGTGCTTTTCCCCTGTTCATAGATTTTTGCAATGGCTGAAAAGAAGGATCAGTATGCTTCTGTGAAATTCTATTTTCTGCTGAGGGAAAAGGCAGCTGAAACAGTTGTCATGCTTCAAACAGCTTACAGGGATGCTGCCATGAGTAAAACACAAGTTCACAAGTGCTTTTCACACTTTAGGAATGGTAACTTGCTTGAAGACCGACCTTGTTCAGAGTGTCCGTCAACCTTCCAAGCAAATGAAAACATCACAAAAGTTCATGAATTGATCTTGGAGGACCATTGCCAAACAATTGACAAACTTGTTGATATAACTGGTATATCCTGGAGCACCTACCAATGAATTTTTGAGCGAGGAATTGCGAATGAAAAGAGATGCAGCAAAATTTGTGCCTCCCTTGCTCACAGAAGATCTAGGGCAGTCATAACTGAATGTGTGTCGTGAACTGAAAGAACAGTTGGAAATTGATCAGGACCTTTTTTCGAAGGTCATCACAGAGGATGAAAGCTGGTGCTATGGAATTTACAGATGTGGAAGAGGTGAAAGAAAAGGCATCACTCTGCAAGAATTCCAGCACTGCTTTGAATGGTGGAAAACGCGTCTGGACCGATAAATTGCTTCAAATGAAGAATACTTTGAAGGTGATAAAAGTGTAAACATGTAAAACTAAGAGTGAATAAAATAATATTGCAAAATACTGGTTTCTTTTGTGCACTCCCTTGTACTTCTCTTTGGCCAAACATGTTTCTACAGAAGATTGGAAACAAAAGACACCACTTGTATGACAGTGCTGTTCAATTATACTATCATGCAATGTCAAGACAAAGTGACACAAAACAAATACACACACACAACAGGCTTCTTTCAGTTTCCTTCTACTAAATCCACTCAACTAAATTACACATGGTACTAACATTACAGAACAAATAAACCATTCCTAATGCATACCATTTTCTTCTGAATATGGTCAGCAAACAGCATATTATGAATTCAAAATCTCAACACCAACAAAAGTATAAATAGAAATTAAAATAACACTATATATATATATATATATATATATATATATATATATATATACACACACATACACACACACGTGCATGCGCACATGTATTTATCAAGGACAAATAAACTCATTTCCAATTTCAGACATTAAGAATGGAAATTAAGATACAAAGATATGTGGCAGATAACAATAGGTAGCCATTGATTATTATTTAGGTCCAAAGTTTTTAGATAAACAACTGAGCCAGTGAAATAATCAAATTACTTAGAAGGCAACATTCAGTCAATACAAAATATATGACTGATTACTGTTGTACTTTACTAGTGTCTATTTGCAACATTTAACAAACATTTGCCATGTTTACTACACAATATTTCATTAATGTCCACTAAGACCTCTAATGTCAGTCAAAAACAATATCTTAATCCATTTTTACTACTGCTATTACATTAGTATCTAATTTATTAGAACATACCAAATGCATTCTACCCACATTTAAAATTTCCTATTGTATTTACAACTGCTTTCATCTTCACCATTAAACCCCGGTATCAAACACCCCGTGAACTACCAATTTCTAAAATAAGATTCTACTTTTAATATATAAGACCCCTTTCCCATCCTCAGTTTCCCTACTTATTTTCAAATTTTTTACCAATCCCTTTACTTTCCTTATAGCTATAATCTAAAATCTGAACAGAATTCACATATTTTCTTCTTTGTTTTTTAGTAGAACAAGCAGAAAAGGAACAGTAGTGCCTATAACCTTTTCCAAGACCTTCATGAATGGTGGGATAAAAACAGGAAGTTATCCTCAGAGATCTGGCCCAAATTCTTACAACAGCTAACAACATTCCAAGGGCAAGGTGATGTTAAATCTGGCAACAGATCACGTCAATCATCAAAGAACAGAAACTCCCACAGACTTCCACAGAATTTCTGTCTACCAAAATTTCACTCACAGGGGTTTGGCTGAGCTAAGGTTAGGGCGAAAAACACTTGCCATAAGTCTCAAACAGTAGGATAAAATCGATCTACAATTTTTAACAAAGATTTGTCAGGATTGATCCTCAATACTTTATTGATGCCTACTAAGTCTTTTACCGTCTATCAAGCAATATCCTAATCCTGTAATTGCAAAGTAAACTTCTTCACCAAGCAATCATGCCTTCACTAGTTAGGAGGAGGAGAAACAGAGCTCATCACTTCAAGAGAAAAGAAACCTTAAACGTAAAAACAAATATACCAACAAAAACAAAAATTAAGTGCTCAATATTGAAGTTAAATTTCCTTCATTAAATTCAATTACTAGCTTTAAACTGGGAACCATATGTTTACATTTTAGGACAGCATCAACTGTATTAAAGATGAGATAGCCTTGCTCATGCACTCAAGTTTAACCCTAAACTGTTACATCTGACACTTTAAATCTATAAGTGCTGGACAAATGGGGAAATTCTGAAACATTCTATCAACTATCTTCATTCTAGATCATAAAGAAAGCAGTTAGACAACGTTGGAAAAATGGAACAATAAATCTTACATTCAAGACAGGTTTCATACTGAAGTTTTCAAATTATTGTTTGTTTGTTTGTTTGTTTTTTGTAAATATATCTTTAGAGCAAAAAATTAAATTGTTACACAGTTGTACCCTTAATAACAAAACATTAACTATTATTTGTATTGAGTTAAACTCAATCAAGAAGGCTGTTGCATAAGAATAACTCAAACAATTATGTTAGAATTAAACAAAATCTAGTAAACCAGGTTCATTCAAAACTTATATATTCAACTTTGTAGAAACTGTGAATCACCAACTATACAGTGGTTCTGAGATCTATCTCACTGAACACTCAAGACAACAGACACATAATGGTGATAGCAGGCAGTGGAGAGTTAACTGTTGCAGTCATCAACATGTAAACATGTTTGACATCTCAAGGTTGAAAGGGAATATTTTTGTTAAGTTAGTTGCCTAATCATAAACATTATATATTTATATGTACATCATATTTTAAGAAACCAAAGAGTAGAAATAGGAAAATTTTCTATGCTAGTACTTATAGATTTACATCTAGACAATTATCCTTTTAATGCATTAAGATTTGCAGCAACTTGAGTCAATAACATGCTAACGTGATTGAAAAGTCTGCAATATACGCCCTAGTCAATTTAGCAGTAAATACTTCATCATCATCATCATCACCTTTATCAAGGTAATAGTGATAAAGTAAGAAAGATAAGACTAGATCAGTTAACAGAGAGAACTTGAAAAGTTGGAAGATTTGTGTTTCATGTGAATAACCTATGTTCCAGTTAACAGTGCTGAGCACAAGTTTTCTCAAGATGAATACATTAGACTTTAGCAGCACTTTAACAAACCAATATGTTAGGAGATTTACTATTCTGCATTACCATCTAAATGATTATGAATACATCATCATCTGAATGAATATGAATACAACACTCATATCTCAAGCTTTCAAGTTTTCTATGTTGATACCATAAAACAGACATTATCATAAATGTTTTAACATCCTCTTCTCCATGCTCGCATAGGTCAGATGGAGTTTACTGAGGTAGATTTTCCGCGGCTGGATGACCTTCTCCCTCATTTGTTTCCAAGCAAGATAATATTTCCCTGTGGCCAGACATATTTACACAGAATACTGGAAACAAAGGCTACAACTTGTGTGAGAATGACATTCATTTACAAACCATCATGCAATATCAAGACAAAAAAAAAACACACACATTCAGATACACAACACTGAGCTTCTTTCATTACCCATCCACCAAATCTACTCACAAGGATTTGGTCAGCCCAAGATGCCACACAACATCAGTGAATCCGAAAACCAAGTAGCTGAGAAACAGCCACATCTACACCTAATAAGTATATAAATATAATTTCTAGAAGCATATCATTTCATCCACTTATGAGATTTGATTGCCAGTCAATGAAATGAAAGTCTACTACAGATGTCTTTGTTCACTGTAAACATAAAGTTAACATTATCTTCAAAACTACAAAGGACAATAATTGTTGATGCCTAACTTCAGATTCTGTAAAATGAATGGAAGACAAAATGTTTTCTTCAAATTTGCCTGTGAAAAATAGATACTGGAAAAGCTGGTGCTGTGTATTGTCTGGAAATCTCTTCAACAATGAATTTTCTTCTATCTTTAATTAAGGAGGGAAGGAAGTGCCCATGAGTCTTAACAGGGCATCTGAAACTGGTGGGAAGATGGACCTGGCTCAAATAACTGCAACAAAGTGGACTCTGTTCAAGGTGTCCATGGCGCCAGGTGGCGATGCTAAATAAGGCAAGAGATTCGGAGTGGTTGGCGTTAGGAAGGGCATCCAGCTGTAGAAACTTTGCCAGATAAGATTGGAGCCTGGTGCAGCCTTCTGGCTTGCCAGCCTGCATTCAAACCGTCCAACCCATGCCAGCATGGAAAGCAGACGTTAAACGACAACGATGATGATGATTATTAAGCCTACTACCCAAAATAGGCTATAGTGAGATTTGAACTCGGATCACAAAGAGCTTGAACAATTCCAACAAGGTAACTGGTCTCATGTTCTTACAATTGCCAATCAACCACCTTGGATGGATACTTTTTCTCCACCAACTCCAAACAGGATCAGCAATCAAATATCCTATCTACCCAACCATGTTACAGAAATACGCTTTAGATTTATACAAGATGGAAAATGAGATCATGTTATGTTAAGAGTAAGGGTGACATAAGAGTATCTGACGAATCTTGTTCAACATTTTTAGTATTTTATCACAACTCTGATAAGGTATGCTAAACGAAAATGCAGATGACAAATATAGAAAACAGATACATCATCAATTATAAAATGAAGACGGTGATTCCAGTTGCCAACATTCTGAAAACAGACAATGCATCAGAAGACAAAGAGAAAAGTGACAGACTGGACAGAAAATAAAATAGTAACAGAAAAATTTCAAGGGGAAATAGTTCTGGAAACGACACAGTTATCTTCCTTGATATCGCTCGCTTTTGTTTTGTTTTTTTTATATATTTTTGTTGGGAGGTTGGTGTGTTTTTTTTTTTTACTTTTCATCTTGTTTCAATTATTGGACTCTGGCCATGCTGGGGCACCACTTTGAAGGCCATAGCAAACAAACTGACTCCGGAACTTGTCTTTCAAGTCTGATACTTATTCTATCAGTGTCTTTAGCCAAAACGCTAAATGACGGGGATGTAAACAGACGAACACCAATTCTCAAGTGGTGGGGAGGGAACTCACACACATTTGTATACAACAGGCTTCCACACAGTTTCCGAATTCATCCATCCAGGGTTATAGTAGAAGACACTTGTCAAATGTGCCACACAATAAGACTGAACCCAAAACCACATAGTTGCAAGACAAGCTTCTTGAGAACAGTCATGTCTGCACAAATACTTTTATTTCTTCTTTAGATGTCTATAATCTGGCCATCACTCACAACTTTTTTTTTCCTGTTATCCATGCTTGAACGCCTTTTGCCATATTTTTACTTTTTATTTCATACATCTTGTCTTTACCTCACTCTTTCTCACTTTCCCATTCACTCATTTTTCATAGCCTTCCCTCTCGCCCTCCTTTTCTTACACTTTAATCCATCATTTCTCCCACTCTCCCTCTACCTATCTCTCACCTTTTATGTAGTTGTTTCTGAACTAAAGTTAGTAACACTTTTATAGGAAAGGCCCCTGAGACATCTACATGGGTCAGCAGCCAAGTAACACACAGCTGAGTGTATCAGTGAGTTTGAATGCTTGACAGGGTCCAGTGAGTCACAGGCCTGCATTGAGGCCCCAATGTCAGCTTTGGCATGGTTTCTATGACTGGATGCCATTCTTAATGCCAACCACTTTGCAGTGTACTTAGTACCTTTTTTTTTTTTTCATGCTACCAGCACTAGTGTGGTCTTTAAGTAACTTACAAGACAAGAAAAGAACAAGAAAAAAGAAAAAGCTTATCAATATGTATCTATGATCTCGTGACACATCTACATGTGTCAGTGTCCTAGTAATTTATCTTTATGTGTGTCTGCAGCCAAGCAACACATCCATGTGTATCAGTTATCTAGTAGGCATCAGCTTTACTATTTTCAGTTGAGAAATAAAGGTTTTTAGTTCAAACCCAGTCTGTTACAATGTAAATATCCAGGAACAAGATAACAATTATAACAATTAGCAACTTAACTAATCAAAATAGAGTGAATGTATATTAAAACACATTTTCATTTTGGGATAATGTTAATTAGTTGTCTGAAAAATTATAATTGTATTAAGAAATAATCTCAGTCATTTAGGTACTGAAGCCAGTATCAAAAAAAATTATTGTAAAAGATTGCAGCAGCAGAATAACATCCAGGTCAAATATTGAAATTTTCCTTTTGACATTATGTAACACAAGACCTTCTACTACTTACTCAAATACACCTGGCAGAAAAATTAGACGTTACTGATACGAAGAAACCGAAATCCAGCTTTAAATATTCCTAATATTCAAAAGCTTGCACTTGTGAAAGAAATTAAATTATCAAACTACAAAATTTTATCTTCGTTTGTTTTAAACATCAATAAACTGTAAGAAACAGCAAGGTAAAAAAAAAATCATTTAAAAGAATTCTACCAACAATTGCTTAAGTATAACTCGATACAAACAGTTGGATATATGAACAAGCCTTAGTAAATACATAACCCAGACGATCTTAGCCCTGACACAACTTGTCCGACTATAAAGCAGAATCTTAAAACTGCCAGTAAGGCTAAAGTTAAACAAACTCAGACATTTCAAGTCTAGAACAGTCAGTACTAGGACTAGGCTATAAGATACACTACAGGTGCTCACTTCAGACCATAAACCTATCTTTTCAAAGCACTAATTAAGCAGAACGACAGTAACTATCCACTGTTACTCAAGAGGAATGGCTGAAACTGAAGAAACCCTTCATCCTGTTTTTTCTGACATCATAAAATAGAATGGTGTATGTATGTAAAGTATATTTATAATAACATCTAAATTTGAGGTAGTTAAACTACAGTTTCTTTTTAAGCCTTTAAAAACAGGTAAATAGAATTTGTTACCCTGTTCACAGAAAAATAAAGGAGATTGTGTGAGTACAAAGTATACAATGTACTTACATCTGTTCAAAGTTCCAGAGTAAACAGCTTAAAAAACTGCAGTTTAACTACTTCAAATTTCTTTTTAGTTTTCCAATATATGTTTTGCTGTGTGTACATACCAATTAATTATATACTTGCACAATTTCTTCACCATTTTGAATTTGCTTTATATCAAATTACTGGCACTAATGACAGCTAATACCTTTCAATGTATTCCTTTATTTGTAATTATTACCTTGTATGGTAAAAACATATTCTAACACCACAATAAGAAGCCATTATGTTAATTTCTTGTTCTATTACACCTGTCTCATAAGACAGGTGCAGAGGTAACAGTAAACATTTACAAGAAAAGGGCACAGAATTAAAGGGCAAAAATGTTAAAACATCAAATTTTTTGGACAAAAAGTTCTTTCACAGAAGAAAACAACCACTAAATTCTTTACTCTGTTCATTCCACACGAGGTAGTGATAGCCATCCCAAAAGTCCACCATCAGAGATAACACCCATCTCGTGAGACAGTGTAGTGGTAAAAATTTACCAATATCACAAATAATACATGTCAACTATCTCAAACATTCAAGCACACATGTCCTTAAATATAAATTTAACAATCACTTACCTAGCTATGGTTACAGCCTCCTCCTCTCCTTTTATACCACCATTCTGGCACAACAGAGGAGCCATACCTTTTAAAATCTTGAAAGGATCCATGGTTGACACCTGAAGTATTTAGATGAAACACAAATTAAGAAAGTAGTTTCAGACAGAGAGAAAACATTTAAATTCTTTCATTCATTTCGCGTGGGAAAAACAGGCATTCATTTAGTAAATGTGTCTGTCACACTAGCAAAGATTGGATAGCAAATATTTCAGACAGCATTTTATGGCGAGATACCTAACCCTAACCCTGACACCAACTTTTGCATGACTATTAAATGAGGAATTTTTTTTTAATAATTCACTGGTCTTTGAAAGTGCAGAATGAAGCAATCATAATGTGAATATATCAGTTTCATACACACTTTTTTTTATGTGCCACCAGCCACTAGAGCCAGTAGCACAAAAAAAAGGCACCTAGTACACATTTTGAAGTGGCTTGATATAAGAAAGAACATCCAGCCATAGAAACCATGTCAAGGCTGACATGGAGCCCGGTGCAGCCCTGTGACTCACTGGATCCCATCAATTTGTCCAACCCATGCCAGCATGGACAACGGACGTTAAATGATGATGATATATACACACTCATGCGTACACACACACACACACACACAACCAATATGCAGGCATGACTGCATGATTCACAAACTTGCTTTCCAACCAAATCATAAACTGTCAATTAGTAGTTGTTCTAGCTACTCTGTTTTAGTTAGTCTGCAAAACTAGAGGTCTTCAGAAACTAGGTGAGATGAATGAAGTCAAAATTCTTGCAAGGTCAAAGATGAAAGTAGCTTGAAAGAAATGTTCTGCAGGGGATGTTCCTGTCCACCTGTTTGTTCTATGTCCATTTTCCATGGATGGTATATGTTGGAATGTTGGAGGAATTGATTTTACAACTGGACGTTCTTCTTGTCATAAACTTTATAAGTAATATAAATTTTATTCTATTACTTCATAGATCCATGTCATATTGTTTACCAGGAATATAAGCATGACAACATTTTTTGTGGGTTTTTATTTTTACTTAATCACACGCAGACAAATAGAAATGACAATTTTCCACACACACACACACACACACACACACACACACACACACATTCATTTACTTGTTTGAGTCTTTTAGCTGCGGCCATGCTGGAGCACTGCCTTAAAGAGTTTTAGTCGAACAAATCAACCCCAGGACTTATTGCTTGTAAGCCTAGTACTTATTCTATCGGTCTCTTTCACTGAACCGCTAAGTTACAGGGACATAAACACACCAGATTCAGTTGTCAAGTGGTGGCAGCAGGGACAAACATGCATACATATATAAACGGGCTTCTTTCAGTTTCCATCTACCAAATCCACTTACAAGGCTTTGGTTGGTCCAAGGCTATTGTAGAAGACACTTACTCAAGGTACCACGCAATGGGACTGAGCCCAGAACCATGTGATTGGGAAGCAAGCTTCTTACCACACAGTCACACCTGCACCTATGTATAAAAAGTAGTCCAGCCTCTGCCAGCGTGGACAATGGATGTTAAGTGATGATGATGATAGTGTGAATTCAGAGAATCATGCAGCTATCACAGCAAGCTCCTCATTTGGACTAGGCTATCAGTCCACATAACAATGTAGTGTCACACAATGTGTCCATGTAACTGAAAATACAGAAAATCTGAGCAATAAGTTATTCACTGAGGAATATATATATATATATATATATAGTCAGGAAGTGTGAGATGTAAAGCTAGATCTATCTATCTATATGATTGTAGCTGTTTCATAACCTTCGTGTATTAATTTCAGTATGAAAAAAATTAAATGGACATGTTTGCATTGATATGTATATTCAGCATTATACAATACAATCCGATGAGTTAGCTTTCTTTAGTTGTATTAATTTATGAAGACAAAACTTAATTGTATAATGCTGAGCATCCATATTGATGCAAACATTTATAATTTTTTGCATACTGAAATTAGTATTATATGAAGATTACAAAACGGGTGTAACCATATAGAAGCCAGATGGATAAATAAGTTTATCTTTACCCCTTATACCGCCTGACTATGCTTATATATATATATATATAGATAGTCTACATTAGAAGAATACATATTATTGAGGCATTGTTGTATAACCAGATGTCCTTGTTGCTAACCTGTAAGTTTTTCAAGGGAATTTTCTTTCCTTATCTTAAAAAGCTCAGAGCTACCAGAAAATTTGTTGACCAGGAAATGTTAACTAACAACACTATCCACTGATCAGAAAAATGTAAGCATTTACACAGACACACATATGTACATATACAATGGGCTTCCAAACAGTTCCATCAATGAATTCAACTCACAAGGTCTTAAGCAATTGTAGAAAACACTTGCCGAGGTGCCACACAATCAGACAGAACCTAACACTGTGTGGTCACAAAGCAAACTTCTTTACAGTTGTGCTTGTGTCTATAGGCATAGGAAGATAAGAGCAGGGTTTATTAACTGAATTTAGAAGATATGAGTATCTAGTCAGCATTTCAAGAAGAGTAGAGACCGTTGTGTTAGAAAGAGAACAGAGATAAGCATCAGTGTAGCGAAAATTGAAAAGTGGTAGGTATTGTGAAGACACATCTCATAGAGAGATGACAAATACACCAAAAAAAAAAAAAAAAAAAAAAGAGAAGTTTAAGGCTTTCAACATAGAAAGGTTTTAATGACAAGACTCCACACACTTTCACCTTCCTCTAATCCATTATTAGTAGTGGCATCCTCACACCATTTTAACATCTAAATTAAACAGATGAATCTTATACATCTTTTATCTCTATCTCCATCTTGTTCCTACGTCATCTTTAAGACTCAACATTCTATGATCTAAGTCTGTGCATTTAACCTCAGTTATCATTACCACCACCACCACCTACCAGCACACATCAACTTTTAGCCAGTATATCTTATGATGGGTAAGCAGGTATTTTGGAAGAGCGATGACCGTCCCCTGCACAGTTATGGGCTGCCCTTTGGCAAAGTAGAGCACCCATTCAGCCACTTTGCCAAGGATACAGCAAAGTCATGGAACAGCAACAGGGCAGATTGTGAAGAGGCAGTGGAAGAGCCCAACTGAGCCAACAGTGCTTCTTACATTGATCAAGAGTGGAAGAATCCAATAAAATCAACAGTCAGGATCACCTAAGCTCTATCAAGAGAGTAAGTGCAATGTATCCTTGGAGGCAGCATCCATGTTTGTGTAATCAGCTAATGAAAGGTTCTCTATGACTCAAGCTCCCAATTCAAGTATGGATAATAGAATTGGGTGGTGACAGTCATGAGAACCTGTGCAAGTAGCACAACTGAATGATGGTGATGTTTTGCAAATTCTTTTTACATGTCCATGCCAACATGTCCCCTCACCTGCATAAATCAATATCTTCAATAATAAATGGTTAATATTCATTTCTATGATAGTCATGAATTTGGGAAATGGATACCATTAATTAGATTAATCCTGGTACTTATTTTATGGGACCCAGAATAAAAGATTATGTCAAATTCAGCAGCATTTCAATTAAAAATGTTATAAGGCAGTAGCAAAATAACCATTAGGCATTTTGCCCAAAGCTTTAATTATTCTGCCATTCCATAAAGAACACTGCTACAGTGACAAGTCAGTAGAAAAGTTTTAGTGGAATAAACTGTACAGTATTTAATTTATTACATCACCATTCTGATTTTAAAATCCATTTAGAATTGACTTTACTTTCATTCCTTCAAAGTTGATAAAATATATCAGGTCTCTTTCCCTGATAAAAATTTGGTTTTGTGTCTAATTAAGAGATCAAGATGTAGAATTTCACCAATTTAGAATTATAACCTATAATTGATCTTCAGGCCTCATTTGCTATTGATTCTTCTATGGAAACTTTTTCACAGTTGTCTACAATCCTAAATTCTTTAGGGAGGGTATCAAAAATGAAGAGGCTTTTCTACAACTACATTTAACACGAGAACATGAGGCAGTCTTTAAAACCTTTGACATTTTTCATTTCAGAACTGCCTCCTCTTACTCTTCTCTTTACACTACTTCCTTACAATGCTACACTGCACTCACTATTCAGAAAGAAATTTCATGTAGCTACCGGATTTATGCCCAATTTCTTATGACAGAATACTCCAGATGAAAGACAAAATGGTCAGAATGAGAATTTCCAGTCAAACAACTGGGGATATTAGCTACATTTGTAGAGAACTGGTGGCAGGGAAACTCAACGACCAGAAGTAAGAAAACATTTGGATACATACCTTCAACTTTTCTTCTCTTCATAAGTGAGCAAGAAATAACAAGATGTAGATTCTCTGTCCATCAATTTTTATCAAAACTAGAAGGAAAAAAAAGATTGTCAACTTTTTTATAACAATTCATTTTTGTATGAGTGGAAAAATGTGTGATTCTGGACATTTAATTAGATATTGTCAAAATAATTCATTATCCTTACAATTGGCTACTCTTATAACCATTTCAAGCTAAAGATTCCTCCAATAGGAAACTCCTTTAATATGAGAAAGGGATTATAAAAAAGTATGAAGGCAATATATTTCTTGTGACTCTGGTCTAGAATGTTAGAATGGCTTTTTCAGATCTATGAGTAATACAGCATCATGGGGTATACTTGAGCCTTGTTGAAAATACTGATGTACTCTAAACATTGCTTTCAAAAGCATTTACTGGCCCTAATAGTTTGAGCTACAAACATGGACAAGCCAAGAAAAAAAGGTTACTGAAAAACAAGTGACCAGTGGCATTAATATTCTTTATTTAGATTGCTCCAATGCTTAACAGATAGCAGCTAATATTTCTATGTTTTCCATTCCTTTAGTGCCAACTTGTATTCTTTATTACATCTATTTATCGATTCTAGCATAGAAGGAATGGTTCTGCAAACTGAGGAGAAATTAATTTGGAAAACAGCTGAGTCCAATGTTTTCAAAGTTGAACGACAAGTATTAACCCTTCTGTTGCCAAATTTCTGTTAAAATACAGTTTTTCTTTCAATTAATTTTTAAAATAATAAGGAATATAGTATAATAACTAATTATTAAGCAGATCTTTGGAACATAATATGACATGAAAATTTTAATAGCAAGTTTTAATTTAGATCACTTTAAAACCCAGAGCCTGTAACATTAAATCAAGATAGTCTTGGGTGATTTGGTATCAAAAGGGTTAAACATGACACTGACTGAGGTAAGCCATATGCTCTATAAAGACATGATCTATAAATATAGCAATCTTTAAACTCTTGTTTATATACACAGTGACTTTACAACATTAAAATTGATAAACCACAAGATTTATTTATGTCCCCTGTAACTTAGCAGTTCAACAAAAGAGACCGATAGAATAAGTACCAGACTTAAAAAAAAATAAGGGGGCAATTCATTCAACTAAAAATCTTTAAGGCACTGCCCCAGCATGGCCACAGTCTGAAACAAGTCGAAGAAAAGAGTTACAAAGGAAAAAACTAGACTGGGCAGACTTTGTCCATAAAAAAAAAAACAATATTTACAAAAGACAAATTTGTAACTCAAAGAAAAAGGAAGGTTTAATGCTCTAAAGAAATAAGGTATATTGACAGGACTACCAACTCGTTTATCTTTGAAGAAACCAGCTTGAACTCATTGAATTTACTAATAATCTTTTAACTTCACCTCAACGTACAATCATATGCCTCAGACAGCCCAAACAATCATAAATACATTCATATCTAAATATCCATCCCATCTAACACCTCTTCGAATGACTGAAATGAAGAGGTCTTTCACCATACTATGCCAGAAATCTCTGCCTGTCAAGAAGTCTTTCTTAATGTCAGCAACGTAGGACCCAAAGCATCTGAAGTTACTGCCATCAGTGGAACAGATTAGGTAGTTTTCATCTTTGTTGATGGTCATAAATGTAAGTTTTTTTTACATTGGGAAACAGACCTACATATGCTACAGTATTCTCAAAGAGATGTTAAAGTCTTATGTATGTTGCTCAAACACTTCAACATCAATTTCCTTACTAGGTCCAAATTCTGTGTGGGTGTGCCAACCACTTGATCAATCAGTGAAGCAGAAACAGTCACAGAAGTCTAGTGCAGGCTTCTACCTGACCAGCTCTTGTGAAACCATCCCACCCATGCTAGCATGGAAGGCAGACATTAAACGATGATGATGATTACATATATATATATTGAAGCCACTCCAGTAGTAATTTTGGGGTTGTTTATGTTTCAATGAGGAAGTTATCTAAACTTGTGGATTACAATTCTTTCAGTAACAATCTACACAATCCTACATCATAAAATTTCGTCCACAAAACTTAAGACAATGTAGAAAATTATTCTGATAGGCACAGGTATGGCTATATTGTAAGAAGTTTGCTTCCTAACTACATGGTTTGGGGTTCATTCCTACTGAGTGGCACCCTGGGCAAGTGTCTACACTAGAGCCCCCAGCCAACCAAGACCTTGTGAGCAGATTTGGTGAACTGAAAGAAACCAGTTGTGTGTGTGTGTGAATGTCTCCACCACTACTTGACAACTGGTGTTAGTTTGTTTACATCCTTATAACTTAGCAATTTAGTGAAAGAGTTTGATAGAATAGGACTTTAAACAGATAAGTGTTGGGGTTGATTTGTTCAACTAAAACTCTTCAAGGTGGTTCCAAAAACTAACAAGTAAAAGAAATAAAAGAAAAAGATACAACTATATAGCTACTAATTAAAGTGCGAAATGTCTTGTAAATCTACACCAGTGCTCCACAACCGGTGTGCCATGAGACGATACTAGGTGTACCACAGTGTAACCTGAATGTAATTTTTTTTCCCTATACCTTTAGTCCTATTTTTAGTTCAAGCTTCCTCTTTAGAAGTAATCTAATTAAAGCCTTCCATAAAAATTTCAAGTTAACTTACTTCCAAATAGCAGCTTAATATGACAGTTATTTTGCTAAATTCTTCATTATTTTCCAAATTATTTGAAACAAAGGCAGTGTATTTTAACAGAAATATGCTACCAAATGGGTTATAACTTTTAATTCAGTAAAAAAATACCAGTTATTTCAATGAAGTTGACTACCAAAACATCCTACGAAAAATCTGGAAATGTTTAGCCTGACTGCTTGATATAATCCAACTAACGTCTATGGTTAAAGCACCACAAGACATTATAACTTAACCTGCTAGTTTTCATCTATGCCCTGCTACACCAATAGATGTTCATTTAACCATGAAAAATCAATTTTCTAAATTTTCTCAAGGTGTCAAAATTATGCCGAGCAAAATTATATAAGTGACTTCAGAATGGAGCAACCAGGATAAAGATTAGGGTGAGTATATAGAAAGAAATAATCTTGTTCTTCAATAAAGTTTAGAAGGATTCAAAGAACTGAACTGAAACAGAGGAAACGTGAATGCTGCATACTACAGCAAAAGCAGCTCATCTAGTAAGACAAAAACACTCAATAAAAACTGATGCATGTTAGAAAAGATGTTTTAGTTTAACATGAAAAAACCATTCTAATGACAGTAGCATGACAAAATGTGCCTAGCTCATGAAATAGAAACATAAATTGACAATTTGCATTGAAACTATTAATTGCTTCTTTAGGCACTGGTTGTTGAACGCCATTATTCTGATTACTAAGACAGACTGAAGACAAAAACAGAGTGGAAGAAATGGTGGCAGAGAGTGAGACAGGAGTTTCAAGCTGTGATTTTGGTTGCCTCAAAGCTCAGAGAGATTGAAACTCCAGTAATAACAAGATCCTCACGTTAACCCTTCAGCATTCAGATTACTTTCTCAAATCTAATGTCTATTTATTCACATTGTTTTAAACTAATCATGTATCATCTCATAACCTCAAGATTTCGATGATTGTTCATTTTTAGGATAACATTGTGGGAAAGATCTTAATGGTCTGAATATAAAACAGGAAGAATACGTTGGCCAGATATGGCCGGTTTGAATGCAAAGAGGTTAAATAACTACACCATGGACTGTGTACTACCTTCTTTTTTCAATTCACAAAGTAACACCTGGGAATAACCTATCAAAAAAGCCAGTACAACACTTGTGACCTTTTGCAAGAACATGAAGATGATGAGAGTAAGCTGGTCTCAGGCCGGAAACCTGACCTGGACGTTTGCAGGGGTGCATTCTGCCAGTTTAAGTATACCAGCTAAATGCCTATTTACATTTACATGGTTTTTTACTTGTGTCAATCTTCCGACTGCAGTCGTGCCAGAACATAGTTTGTAAGGGGTTTCAGCAGTATATTGACCTAGTCTTTCAATGGTACTTGTTTTGCCCATCTTCTTATAGACTAAAGTTAGACAGAGTCAATCCTTGTGCAAAGTGATATAACTCAGAACTAAATACAAGCAGTTCGGTCATCTAAATGTGTGTATGTGTGTGTGAATAACATTTCATTTCAACATCCATTTTCCCATGATTGCACAAGTCAGATTTTCCACGACCTAATGCCCTTCATGTTACCAAGCAAGGTAGTAATTCCCCCATGGCCACACATGTTCTCATAATATACTGGAAATGAATGACAGCTCATATGATAGTAACAATCATTTGCAACTACATGCAAGGTCAAGACAAGGAGAAGACTTTGGTCAGCCCAAGGCTATAATAAAAGACACACTTACCCAACCATGTAATTGGAAAGCAAACTTCTCACCACACATCCATGCCCGCACAGCCTCAAGTCAGTAGAGCATTAGACTTTTATAGGTTGATACACCTGTACACATATTTACACAAATACATATGTGTGTGTGTGTGTGTGTGTGCATTGTGTATGTATATATATATATATATATATATATATATATAGATAGATAGATAGATAGATAGATAGATAGATAGATAGATAGATAGATAGATAGATAGATAGATAGATGGTGAGAATTTACAAAAAAGCAAAAGACAAAGATGGGTGTGTAAACAACAAACAGAAGCATTAGTTTAACACTCAGAAAGTGAGAAAGTCTTTTACGTTTCGAGCCTACGCTCTTCAACAGAAAGGAACACAGAAAGAAACAGGGAGAAAAAATAAAAAAGGTTTAGTGGCGAGCGATCTATCATGGCGGATAGACAGATAGACATACATACATATGTGCATGTGTGTGTGTGTGTGTGTGTGTGTGTGTGTGTGTGTGTGTGTGTGTATATTATCTATGATTTACATCAACATAATAAATACATATAACAAATTTACATCAAGACAAGGAACATATCAATATATTATTTAGGATAGAAATAAGTTATAGGAGGTAAAAATGTACGTGTAAAGGATAAATAAATAAAGCGTGATATATCAATTAAAAATCATTATAAATTTAAGGATTAAAAAACAAATTAAGTATTAAAAGTTGTAAGATGCATCAGCAGTAGTGAGAAATCTTAATTATGGATTTAAAAGTCTAGAGGAGTTCTGAAGAAATGTATATAGAGGGTTATGCAATTTATATAACCCTCTATAAACATTTCTTTGGAACTCCTCTAAACTTTTAAATCCATAATTAGGATTTCTCACTACTGCCGATGCATCTTACAACTTTTAATACTTAACTCGTTTTTTTAACCTTAAAGTTAAAATGATTTTTAATTAATATATCAACCTTTATTTATTTATCCTTTACACATACATTTTTACCTCCTCTAACTTATTTCTATCCTAAATAATATATTAATATGTTCCTTGTCTTGATGTAAATTTGTTATATGTATTTATTATGTTGATGTAAATCATAAGTATAGAATGATTATCTAAATTTTTGTCTCTTCTTATACCAAATTATATAATGTATACATATATATATATGTGTGTGTTTGATATATATGTATATATATATATATATATATATATATATATATAACAGAGGCTCCCACACACTTTCCACCACCAAATATCACAAGGTTTTGGTAAAAATGAAGGCTAACATAAAGGACACAAACTACTGAGTTTCATTTCCATTTCTCATATTTTGAACAATGCAAAAGGAAAACCTCAGCTTTGAATAAATGAATTTCGCATATATTGTTGAATGTTTTTCGTCCAATTGTAAAGTAAAATACTGTGAAAAAGAGAGATTTGTGCACACAGGAAACCTTATATATTATAAATTTTTCCCATTTCTTTATTAGTCCTTGATATTTTACTAGGAATAATAAGCATGCAAGGTTCATTGATGGTCTTAGACTTTTTCACGGTCTAGTGGATGAACTAGGATTTAGTTGCCTTTGTTGTTTTCGTTTTATAATCAAGAATCATGTGATGGTGATTATCACCAGATTGGATATGGTTTGACTGTGAATACCTCATTTATTTCAACCAGGAACTAATCCTAGTTTGTTACAAGGGTGTCATGTGTGTGTGCTAAATGACATTGGCATTAATGATCATCTAGTTTTTTGTGTGGAGGGCAATTATGTATATCATGGTTATGCTTATTAATCAGCAAAATGTGTAATGTTGGTGTGGTACAGACGAACCGAAAGATAAACCAGGTATAAGAGAAATCAATTGTAGTATACAAGAATGAAGAATGTATTGGGACAGACATGTGATGCAGATTATGAATGATAGATGGGTTAAGATGTACCAGGATAACATATTTGAAAAGGAAGACTAAGGAAGATACTGGCAGCAGTTGTAAAAGCTAATCTCAGACTGTTGAACCTCAGAAAAAAAATTACAAAAGACAGTAACAAACAGTAAGTTACTGTGTTGGAAAGAGCACTCAAACTCATGCAAGCATAGAAAAGCAAACATAAATATTATGATGATGCTGTTTCCTAGTAAGGTAATACAAAAATCATTAATAAAATATATCAGAGTACAGTGGAGTATTTAATAATAATGATTCCCAATGGTTCAAGGCCAGAAGCTTTGACAAGGTGAGAGCAGAGTATTCCTTTGATGATAAATTTGATTCTATTCTCAGTATATATGTCATTTTTAAACAAGCTTTAAATAACATCATTATCTACATATAAACATATATATATATTCACACACGCACATACACACTCCTACACCATATATTGGACTGTATGAGAACAGCTTCAACAGCTAGTAATTAAACTATAAATCCACCTTTTGACAAACTGACAAAAGAAACAGCATAGAATTATCAATATTACTAACTTCAATAAGATGGCTAGTTGGCACAATCGTTAGCATGCCAGGTAAAATGCTTAGCAGTATTTCATCCGTCCTTGCATTCTGAGTTTGAATTCCACCAAAGTCGACTTTGCCTTTCATCTTTTCAGGGTCGATAAAATAAGTACCAGTCAAGCATTGGGTCAACATAATCAACTTACCCCTTCCCACAAACGTGTTGGCCTTGTGCCAAAATTTGAAACCAATATTACTAACTTCAATATCATTTTGTGTATATTGCACTTCAGCAAGTACACACACTGCAATGGGTGTCTCTGTAGCCTCTATCATGATGAGTGAATGAAACCTCTGTAATGAAATAAAAACCATCGTCCCCAAATCAACAAACTCGCTTAACCCTTTAGTACGCAGATTATTCTGTCAAATATAGTGCTTATACATTCACTGTTTAGAATTAACCGTGCATCATCTTGTAGCTGTAAGACTTCAACGTTCTTATTCACTTTTAGAATGACATTATAAGGTAGGTGTGAGAGGCCAAATCTGGCTGGTTTGAAAATAAAACAGAATATTTGGGTCGGGTATGGCTAAAGGGTTAAATAAAGTAAAACAAAGTAAAAATGTCTACTGTGAACACCAGTTAAGTTCTACTTCCCACTGTTCTGTCTTTCATTAGATAGAACCCTATATATTTTCTGAGCTCAGGCCCGTCCTGTGCTATCAGGACATTTTGAGTTGTGTGAATATACCTGCTTAATGATGGAGAAATTAATTATTTTAGTAAATTTCTCTGAATACTTTATTTAAAAATTATGGCTAAAGCAAAATTCCCATGTGCAGAGGTGCCACTAAAGTGCTGCACTGTCACATTATTATTTCGAACACAGCTTCACTCAAACAGTATTACTCCTCTCCTCTCACTCAGTTGGTTCAATTGAAAATTGAGCCACACCACTCCCACTTCAGCTGAATAAAACGGAAGGAATGTCCATCTCTAAACATTCTCCAAAAATTCACACAAAATATTTCAAATTTGCAAAACAAACCATACCATATAAATGTAAAGATAAACACAATAGTACTTTTCATATGCATGTGCACACACACACACACACACACACATACACATACTTTGGCTGTTAAGTATTTTTACTTAGCTATAATAGGCTAATCAAAAACTAAACAACAATTACAGTAGTGCTAAGAAAGGGAGTTTAGTTTGGTGCAAGAATTAAAAAGTCCAACTAATTATCTTCTTTGCTTAAGTAAAAGCTATTTTCTGTATTAATGCTTCATGTAATTACAGTCTTTTCTTTTGAAAGCTTTCTGGAACCATGATTTCAATTGGCTCTTTTCACCTACCACTGATGCATCAAGTCACCTGCCATATATATAGATATGTATATATATATATCATCATTTAACATCTTTTTTCCATGCTGGCATGGGTTGGATGGTTTGACAGGAGCTGGCCAGCTGAAGAGCTGCCCCAGATCCAAGTCCATTTTGGATATGGTTTCTATGGGTTGACACCCTTCCTAATGCCAACCACTTTATAGTGTATACTGGGTGCATTTTACGTGGAAATGGATAGGAACTGTTACATGGCACAGGTACATTTACACACATATATACACAAATATTTACATATATATACACACACATACACATATACATACATACACATATCTATACACACATACACATATGTATATATAGATAGACACACACACACATATATACACATACACACATATCATCATCATCATTGAACATCCATTGTCCATGCTGGCATGGGTTGGATGGTTTTATCAGAGGAGGGGTTGCACCAGACTCCAGTCTGATTTGGCATGCTTTCTATGGGTGGATGCCCTTCTTAACGCCAAGCCTTCCAAGAGTATAATGGATGCTTCTACATGCTACCGGCACAGGTGCCAGTTGCGTGTAACCAATATGCATACATATATGTATATATGCATGTGTATGTATGTATGTATATGTGTGTATATATATATATATATATATATATATATATATATATATATCATCATCATCATCATCATCATCATCATCATCGTTTAACGTCCGCTTTCCATGCTAGCATGGGTTGGACGATTTGACTGAGGACTGGTGAAACCGGATGGCAACACCAGGCTCCAGTCTAATTTGGCAGAGTTTCTACAGCTGGATGCCCTTCCTAACGCCAACCACTCAGAGAGTGTAGTGGGTGCTTTTACGTGTCACCCGCACGAAAACGGCCACGCTCGAAATGGTGTCTTTTATGTGCCACCCGTACAAGCCAGTCCAGGGGCACTGGCAACGATCTCGCTCGAAAATCCTACGGGAGCCAGTCAGGCGGTACTGGCAACGGCCACGCTCAAAATGGTGCATCTCATGCGCCACCCGCACAAGAACCAGTCCAGGGGCACTGGCAACGATCTTACTTGGCTTGCCGGGTCTTCTCACGCACAGCACATTTCCAAAGATATATATATATATATATATATATATATATATATGACTGTGCCTCTTCTATTCAACACTGTATCTTATGTCCATACAACCCCACCAAGCCTAACACTAACCCTTATACCAAATCTCACCTTCCCAAAATATCATCCCTCTGGAAGTCCCTCCAGATGTTGACTAACTAATGTTCAAGAAGAGCATTAATAACATCAGTCTAGAAGAGTCTGTGTAAAGGTCATAGGCGCTGCCCCTTATTCTAAACCCAGTAAGTAAAAAAAAATGTTTTAATAACTACATCTGGCAAACAGAGAACCAAGTCATCTTGATGAGTTGCTCCAATCCTTAGAGATACTATAAGTCAGCCACATTTATGATTCATAAACAGCTTAGAACATTAACAATATAGTTTTAAAATAACATGTTTTACAGTTGGCTGTATTTCAAAAGCAAAACAACTCAAATCACTACTCGAGGCTAGGTTTTCTCTCTAATTCTTCATAACCACCAAGCTGAACTTTCAATGCAATCAGTAAAAATAACTTAGATTCAAATGAGCAGCAGCCAAATTTTTAAGGCAGCTCATCAGGTACACATTTGTAAATTAAAATGATTGGCAACATTTTATGTGCACAGCACCAACACAGTGGTTGTACAATTGTGCAGCTTCAATGGAACATTGGCTACAAGCCTTTCTGCTTTTTATCCATGAATCACTAACCAGAACAAACACCCTATACTAAACATGCCTTGCTTAACAATCCCTATACTAAAACATTTCCATGTCCCTGTACCCTGTTTAAAAATGAATTTCTCTACAACTCCAATGGCACAAATCCAGACTTCCTATCACTGAACATATTGAATATTCACAAGTGGATGTTTACAACAATCATCATTATCGTTTTACTATCCATTTTACCACACTTTCATGGGGCAGACGCAATTTTAGGTAGATTTTTCTACAGCAAGATGCTCTTTATGTTACAAGCCCTTGCCTGTTTCCAAGGAAAGTAATATTTCAGCTAGTCATTTGGACAATAAACAGTTCAATGGCTGGACATATTTTTGTAACAGACTTTAGACAATGACACCATTGGTATGGAATGGTGACTATGTTTTTAATGAGAGCGCAAACATCAAGACAAGGAGAAACCAGAAATACAATCAGCCACACCTATGTATCCCAACCCCTTTACCAGTTTTAACTGAAAAAGAATTGGTCAGCCTGAGGCTACGCTAGAGAATACCTATCTGCAGTACCACAAAGTGTGAACAAACTCGGTTCTAGAGTGAATTCCTAAACACAGCCAATAATCATAATAGAGCATTATTCTAAAAATACTTATCACCTCTCACCAAATTAAAATAACAGAAGATAGATACATAGAAAATAGGAACACTCGGATTAAATAATGCTGGGCTGCCAAACATTCTCCTATGAAGCTCAAGGAATTGAACAGACTCCACCTCACTATCTCAACTGAATGGCATGACTCACTTGAATCTTCAAGAGCAAGCAACAAAATGGAAGATAAAACATACTTTGACTATGAGTCAACAACACACCCACACTGATTAAACACTAAGCATACAGCAGAGTACCACAAACAGACTGAAGCACACAGCAGCAGCAGCAGATTGAGGGGGCTGAAACTGTGGACTTCCTGCAAACATTCAACCAGGTATTGCCAGGGCAGAGGTTTTGCTTAATCATAGATGGTTAGAACTAATTAATTAATTAATTACTTATACAAAGCTATTAGAAGTGTTGATTAATGATAAGAGATTACATGAATGTCTAATTCTTCATTAGTCACAACAGTTCTCTTCATTAATAGATTATTACCAAAGTCAACAGGGTACTTAGTACAAAAAAAGCATCTGTTAAATGGTAGTTATCATAATCACTGTCAGTATTATCATTTTATGTCCATTTTCCATGCTGATATGAACTGGACAGCACATACTAGGGTTGCTGAAGAAGATATGTCACTTTTAGGTTTCAAAACTTCTGGGAACCATCTGAGAACACTTGGCATTCATAACACTAGCACCACTTTGTTTTATCTTTCTTGGCAGCTTCATCATAGGAGGAATAATAGCACCTACGACCTTTGTAAGGCATTTGAAACTAGAGGAAGAAAAGGCGTAAGAGACTCTAACTTATCAATTGCTATAATAAGAAAAATAATGTGAAGATACTGAGTTATCCTCACATCTTCATGTACCAAGGACAATGCAGTTGTAGTGGTAATATGGTGATTACATAAACTTTTAAATTTATCAAGAAAAAACATTAATTATAGGATATCCTGACATATACACACACTCCTGTGTACACACAGTTGTACAAAATATATGTCCACTCTTCCATGCTTGCATACGTCAAAGTTTATTGAAGCAGATCTTGCAATAGCCAGATACCCTTCCTGCAACAGCTATGATGCCCTTACCAGTTTCCAAGCACGATAATATTTTCCCATGCCCAGGTATGGTTTTCACAGGATCATGGAATCTAGATCATATCTAGTTGCTAACTAGATATGGGTCACTCCACCCAAAAAGTGAAACACACAGACTGTATGTACCAAGAAAAAGAGGGGAAAGAGGACGCAAACACACTCACACACATATATAAGAGGCGTCTTTCAGTTTCTGTATACCAAATCCACTCACAAGACTATGGTTGACCTGAGGCTATAAAGACATTTGCCCAAGGTGACACGCAGTAAGACTGACCCCAAAACCACATGGTTGGGAAGCAAACTTTTTAACACACAGCCTGCCTGCAATTACATATTCTTTTATTCTTTTTCTTGTTTCAATCATTTGACTGCAGCCATGCTGGAGCACTGGCTTAAGTCGAGCAAATCAACCCCAGGACTTATTCTTTGTAAGCCTAATACTTTTTTTATTGGTCTTTTTTGCCGAACTGCTAAGTTTCGGGGACGTAAACACACCAGCATCAGTTGTCAAGCAATAGTGGGGGGACAAACAGACACACAAACATATACACACATACATATGCACATATATATATATATATATATATATATATATATATATACACACATGACAGACTTCTTCCAGTTTCCTTCTACCAAATCCACTCACAAGGCTTTGGTTTGCCTGAGGCTATAGTAGAAGAAACTTGCCCAAGGCACCACACAGTGGGACTGAACCCGGAACCATGTGGTTGGCAAGCAAGCTACTTACCACACAGCCACTCCTGTGCCTACTTATTTCAGTCATTGGGGTACCACCTGGAAGGATTTAGTCAAATAAATCAACATTAATACTTCTTTTTTAAAGCTTGGTACTTATTCTATCAATCTCTTTTGCTAAACAAATCAACACTGGTTGTCAAGCAGTGGTGGGGACAAACAACACAGACACACACACATCATCATTTAACGTCCGGTTTCCATGTTGATATGGTTGGACAGTTTGACAAAAGCTGACCAGCTGAAGGGTCTTTCAGGCTCCATGTCTGTTTTGGCATGGTTTCTATGGCTGGATGCCTTTCCTAATGCCAACCACTTTAAAGAGTGTACTGGGGGGGTGCTTTTACACAACACTGGATGGGTACTTTTTACATGGCACCAGCACTTATGAGCCCACAAGATTAGGGATGCTCAGCTAGAGAGGGTTACAAGGGACAAGCCTGTATGCAAGGGCAACCACGCTTTTACTCAGTTTGGCTTGTCTTTTCAAGCACAGCAAACCACCAGGAGTCTCAGTACCACATATGTGTGTGTGTGTGTGTGTGTGTGCGCACGCGCATATAGGCAAAGGCATGGCTGTGTGGTAAGAAGCTTGCTTCCCAACTGCATGGTTCTGGGTTCAGTCCCAATGCATGGCACCTTGGGTAAGTGTCTTCTACTATAGCTTGAGGCCGACCAAAGCCTTGTGAGTGGATTTGGTAGATGGAAACTGGAAGAAGCTTGTCGTATATATATATATATATATATATATATATATATATATATATATATATCAAATCCACTCGCATGTAAGTGTGTGCCTGTGTTTGCCCCCCCCCCATCACTTGACAACCGATGCTGGTGTGTTTAAGTCCCTGTCACTTAGCAGTTTGGCAAAAGAGACCAATAGAATAAGTACTAGGCTTACAAAGAATAAGTCCTAGGGTCAATTTGTTCAACTGAAGGTGGTACTCCAGCATGACCACAGTCAAATGACTGAAACAAATAAAAGAATAAAAGAATATATATATATATATATATATATATATATATATATATATATATATATATATATATATATAGATAGATAGATAGATAGATAGATAGATAGATAGATAGATAGATAGATAGATAGATAGATATATATACGTATATATACACACACACGAAAGGCTTTTTACAGTTTTCATCAAACACATCCACTCAGAAAATTTAGGTCAGCATGGGATTATAAAAGACACTTGCCCAAGGCACTGCGCAGTTTACTCAGCTGAAAATGAGTACCATTTGAGTGTGGGTGCGAACCTCCCTCCCTCCAACAACCACCTCCTGAATGTTCCTCTTGGTAAAGGATGCAAGAGCTGAGATTGTGTTGATACCTGCTCATGACTTCATAGGCATTCAAAATAAAATTAGCAAAAAGCATGGTACATGTTACCAAATCATACATAGTAGTAGTAGTAGTAGTAGACTATTGTCACACAACCATTTCCTTCCAACCTTTGGTCTAAGACTAAGACTACTACTACTACTACTACAACAACAACAGTTATGTCAACTCTGACACACATACTACTTAATTTTCTCGAATGTCCACCATTGTTCATTTGTATGGCAGGCTGCTGCTGCAGAAGTAAACGCTGCAGCAATTTATGAATGGCTGAGACCTCACAGCTGTTCAATAACAGACATAGTAATTTTATTAGCATTAAGTCAATCCTGATTCAGCAGACCTATGATCAAAAGCAAAGAGAAAACTGGCTATGATCTTCAATGTGTCCTTTCTTTCTAAGATAGGTAGGATTTGAGGGAGAACTAACTGCTATTTCTAGTAGATCAAGCTACTACACAGAAGCTCCCTCTTCATACAGTATCAGCAGACACATTGCATTTGTTCACAATTTAGGGACTCAATAACATTCTGCCGTGTTTCTTAAGAATTGAGGAAACAATACAAAGTCCAATGTATTTCTGAATGCAGACTGAAGAAAAAAACAGCAACATATATATATATATATATATATATATATATATATATATATATATATATATATATATATATATATATATAACAACATATGAAAAAGTAAAATAGCTAGAGAATCTCTCCTGGTTAAAAGAATTTCAAGTGTTGAGAGGTGAAGAGAAATAATAACAAAAATTAGAATCAAAGCAAAACATTCTCAACCACATGGTTCCATGTTCAGTCCCACTGTGTGGCACCTTGGGCAAGTGTCTTCTACAATAGCCTCAGACCAACCAAAGCCTTGTGAGTGGATTTGGTAAATGGAAAACGTAAGAAGCCCATTGTGTGTGTGTGTGTGTATGTATGAATTTGTGTGTATCTGTGTTTTTGTCACACCACCCCCACCTCACCATCATTTGACAACCGATGCTGGTGTGTTTATGTCCCAATAACTTAGTGGTTCGGCAAAAGAAAATGATAGAATAAATACTAAGCTTACAAAAAATAAGTTCTGGGGGTCGATTTGCTTGACTAAAAAAACTGTTACGGTGGTGCTCCAGCATGGCTGCAATCAAATGACTGAAACAAGTAAAAGAGTAGACAAGAGTGCCTGTGCCACATTAAAAGTACCTGGCACACACTGTAAAATGGTTGGAGTTAGGACAGGCATCCAGCTGTAGAAACCAAGCCAAATTAGACTGGTACCCGGTGCAGCTCTCCAGCTCTGGTCAAACCATCCAACCCATGCCAACATGTAAAATAGACGTTAAATGATGATGAAAATTACTGACTTTCCAAATTGCCTCAGTGTAAAGCAAGTTGTTTTTAGCCACTATATTGATAAAGAATGCCTTGTTTAACTTCATTTCCATTCTAGTGTGAGCATGGATGGGAAATTATTTAAGGCAGGATCTTACAGCAGGATGCTTTTCTCGTCACCAACACCTACCTATTGTTCAGGAAATAGTCATATCAACAAGGAATGTTAACCTCACCACCACTATTTCACTCAGGCAGTGGCAAGTGTGGAGTAAGTATACTGAAACACACACACATGATGGGTTTTCTACAGTCTCGAAATCAAATTCCTTTATGGTTGGCCCAAAGCTACAGTAGGAGACACCCAAAGCTACAGTAGGAGACACCCAAAATGCCAGTGAAATTGAAACCAAAGCTACGGGGTCATAAAACGAAGTTCATAACTACACAGCTATGCCAATGCCTTAGAAATTCCAAAAATTTTAAAGCATACACCAGAATAACATTTATGTGACCAAACAAAAGCAATTGTAAGGCATATGTCCAATCTGTTGATACCAACTGTTAACAATCCAGCAGAAATATAAAATATTGTCTAAATGGGCAAAGTTCACACCTACTCATGGTAGTGTGAAATACTCTGGACAGAGACACAAGCTGGACACATTTACCTGACAGCATGTTAAGAAACAAATAAGAGATTACTGTATAACAATGGGGTTATCAACCAGAATGTCACACACATTTTGGAGGTCTATCCTATTGTGGTCAAACCAACCTCCCATATATACAAACAGTTCAAATATCTTTCCCATCTTAATCGATATTCACCCACCTTTCTCCTCTCCCATACTCTCAACACTAACATCATACACCTACTCCTTTCACTCACATATCCTTATGATGTGGCCAGGAAGGGCATCCAACCAGACACTAACTTAATAGCGAAATGTATGAGCAAAGCGCAGTCATCTGGACGAGTGAAGGAGAGCAGTAACCATGATGACCAGTCCAACCATATGCTGGTGTAGAAACGTGCAGTGATGATGCTCCAGTAATGTTCCTGCTGGGAGACTATCTCTCTGTCAAAATTAACATTCTAATATAGAAAAATCCTAAAATATACTTACACTTTATCGTGTGTGCGTGTGTAACACCACCATTTAACATCTGTTTTCCAAGCTAACTTAGGTTGGACTATATATTTATAAATATATATATATATATATATACACACACACACACACAGTGCAGTGAATAAACTGTCGTCTAAATTACACAAAAATAAAAATAACACTAACATTTCATTTTAACAGATATATTTATCAAAATTGCATAAAAATATCTTGAAATACTAAAGAGTAAATTTATTCAATACAATCGTCATTCGCTTCAACCACAGCCTCCAGACAACTTCGGAATCTATTGCGACTCTTCTGGAAAGTCTCCTTGTCTAAGTTGGTGAATGCTGCCACAACCCTTGCCTTCAGTTCATTTTTGGTGTTACAAGTTTTGTTGGACTCTCACTCAACTGCGCCCCACGCATAATAATCAAGGGAGTTGCAATCTGAAGAGTTAGGTAACCAGATGTTAGGAGTGATGTGGTCACAGAAATTGTCTGGCAGCCATGGCTGGCTTCTCCTGCTTGTGTGGCACGAAGCAGAGTCCTATTGCCAAACATAGGGTCTACTAGCAACCACCCTCTCGACAGCACTACCTCCTCCAGACACTTGATGTAGGCCTCCGTGTTGAGTCTGACGACATGTGGGAAGATGAATGGGGGCATAACGTCACCATCACTAGTGATCACTCCAAGCACCATGATGCCTACTGGATGCTTGCTTTTTATCACCCTCAGTACATGTCCTCAGATTGACACCCAAGCACTCTGAAATGTTTGTATTGGCACTTCCAGCACGAATGCCAAGCAGTACAGCATGTCGTTTCCAAATTTCTGGCAGAGTGAATTGTGTCATGAGACTGTTTTCTCACAAACAGTGCCCAACTGACCTACTATACTGTGTAGTCGACAAAATCAAAAACAATGCGCATGCATGAAATTAAAAACATGAAATAACAATTTAACCATTGCAATCTGTATATGTATGTATATATATATATATATATATATATATATCTCATTTAAATGATTTTTATCTCTCATTGCATGGAATACTATTTTTGTTGGCCTTACCTTAATGGAAAAGTAAATCACATCTATACACATGTATCATCATCATCATCATCATCGTTTAACGTCCGCTTTCCATGCTAGCATGGGTTGGACGATCTGACTGAGGACTGGTGAAACCGGATGGCTACACCAGGCTCCAATCTGATTTGGCAGAGTTTCTACAGCTGGATGCCCTTCCTAACGCCAACCACTCAGAGAGTGTAGTGGGTGCTTTTATGTGTCACCGGCACGAAGGCTGGTCAGGCGGTACTGGCAACGGCCACGCTCAAAATGGTGTACTTTATGTGCCACCTGCACAGGAACCAGTCCAGCGGCACTGGCAACAACCTTGCTCAAATGTTTTTTCACGTGCCACCAGCACAAGTGCCAGTAAGGGGACGCTGGTAACGATCACGCTCAAATGGTGCTATTTACGGGCCACTGGCACGGAAGCCAGACAGCTGCTCTGGCAATGGTCATGCTCGGACAGTGCTCTTAGCGCTCCACTGGCACCGGTGCCATCACGAATATTTCTTTTCTTGTACATTTGTTATTTCTATCTTGAGAGCTATTATTTATTATTCTTAATTGTTTTGTCGAGAAATAAACAATATTACTTATGGAAAGAAACTGAAGACATTCTCATCATCTTTATCATCCTTTTACATCCGCTTTCCATGCAGGGATTTGTTATAAGTTGGACAGATTGTCAGAGATGAAGTCAATTCTTTAAAAATTACTGCCATTATACATGACTTGGAAGACTGTATGCATAATGAAAATGTCTAAATTTTAACATCATCATTTAACATCCGTTGTCCATGCTGACATGGGTTAGATGGTTTGACTGGAAACGCCAACCACTCCAAGAGTGTAGTGAATGCTTTTTACATGCCAGTTACGAAACACCTTGCTAATTAATTGAGTTATGACCCTTTCTGTGACTTCCATGATCTGGACCAGCAATCTGATGCCTCTCTAATTACTCCTGTCTAAGGTGTCACCTTTGCTTTTGTAGCATTTGACTATAATGCTGCTACACCAATCGTTGGGTATGACTCCCTCGTGGACAACCTGATACAGGTGACTAGGCTATATCCTACTCCACCAGATTTCAGCTATGATTCCTGATAGGCCAGGGGCTTCCCTGTCTTCATGTTCTTATTTGCTTTATCTACTAAGCTACTGTCGATTCAGATAGCTGGTCCCTCAATCAGGTCAATATTTGGCAGACTCTCCTTCTCCCATTCATTTTCCATGTTTAGTAGCCTTTCATAATGGCATTTCCAAGCCTCTTTCTTTGCAGAATCATTAAATGCAAGTGCACCATCATCCAAGCAGACACATTTCTCTCCTATGACATCACAATTTTCTTTCACACAGTTTTGCGATCTGAAACACTTCAAGTCTCTGGTCCTCATGTCGCAGAACATAGGCAAACTTCTTTTCTGCTTCTTTCCTGGCTAGATATAAGTCTCGTAGCTTCCCTTCTGGCTATCTGATACAGTTCCCTGCTACCCCCCACACTTCCAGTCCTTCAAAAACTGTTTCTTTGCTCTAATGGCCTTGTCTACATCATTCCACCACATCACCCTAGGTCTAGATAGGACTTTGCACCAGCCACATATTTGGTCTGTGGCACTTAGCAAGCTGTCCTGCAGGAATTCCCAGTTGCCTCTATGTTACAAGTCTGTAGTTCCTCCTCCCTCTCGTCAAATTTCTCAATTAGAGTGTCTCTAACTCTCTGACCATATAAAGGGTCTTTAAGCTTCTAAATCCTTCTTTTCCAGATTTGTCTGCTTCTTGGCACCCTTCTGGGTAGTCTATGCTGAGGGGTGCATTCTTCACCAGGGAAGGTCTTTATATTTATGAGCAACCATGTATCTCACTGTCTGGCGAGAATGAAATCAATCTGGCCAGCGTGGTCACCTGAGTGGTAGGTTATCAGGTGGGTGACTGGCTGGCTTCCTGAAGTTGGTTATTCACATCAAAGAATTCCAACAGCCTTGTCCCCTCTTCATTTGGGGAACCAATTCCATGGCCCCCATGTACACCATGAAAGATACCAGGCTACTTCCCAACATGCCTACTGAAATCCTTAGTAACAAAGATTATCGTCATTTGTCTTTGAGGTAGCCTGCAGAAGAATATCATAAAAGTAGTCCTTTTGTTCATTTGGTTGACCCGCTTGGGGGGGGGGGCATAAGCAGAGATAATTGTCGCTGAACTATTCTGAAAAACTACCCTGAGCTTAAGTACTCTGTCATACACTCTGACTACCTCTATGACCTTATCCACCCATTTATCTGCAAAAAGTATACCCACACCACCTACTCTGTCACTGTTACCTTCCCAGAAGATTTTATACTTATGTGTCTTGCTTGTGAGGAACCTGGCTGAAGCTCCCCTTCACCTTACCTCTTGAATGCAATATACATCAACATGCCTCCAGTCAAGAATCTCTATCTCACCAGACCTACCTTTCAATGTGCATACATCGACAGTGCCAACTCGGAGAACTAGGAAAGGGGTGTGGGAGGGAACATAGGAAGGAGAGATGGTATTCAGCACCTGAAAAGAAGGTCTCAAGGAGTGTTTGTTGACAGACATATCACATCAGTTGTTCTCGTTTTAATTTACTCTCATTCAAACATATTAAAATTGTTGCCCCTTTTGGGAGTGAGTCTAATACAAGCATTGTAAATATAAACACTATTGCTGCAAACATAAATGGGTCAATGTTTAAACAACTATTGGTTAATCCATTATATGTAGAGAGAAAGAAGTAGGTGCTTTGTTAATTTACTAAGTAATGCATCTCCTTTTGGTGCTTGCAGTAACCCGAACAAAATTTATTAAGATGATATCTAGACAACAAATGGCTAATATACTTTGCTTTTACCTGAAGAATATAAATGTTTATAGAATAGTGTAAAAATAAGTTAGTTGTTCATCGTGTGCATAGATATGTGCATGTGTAATGTACGAAGGGGTGCTAAAATGTTCCTGGCTTTGGGTAAAAGAAATTACAGGAGGATCAGTTAATTATGATTTTATTCAACACGTTTCCCTCTCAGATTCACACACTTATTGCAGGGGTCTTTTAGTTTTTCTAAGCCCTGTAGAAGAACTCGGAAGGTTGGGCCTCCGACCAAGCTTTTCGTGACACCCTTAAAGCAAGGAACTTTTCAGCACCCCCTCGTATATGTGCGTTTATACACATAATGATGAAGAGAAGCGTCTAGAGTGGTGGTGCAGAAGTAAATCACAGATATACAAACAGGAGATGCTCAACATTATAAGGCACACAAAGGACGTTTAGATTAAATTTGCAAGCAATGCAGGAAATGACAATAGTAATACACCTTATGTATGTATAATAATAGGTGTTAAGTAATGTAGTATGGCGTGATGAAGTGGTAAAACGGATACTCAAAAACAGTGTACCCAACATGAGAAAATAACACACGAAATGGATAACAACTAAAATATATATTGGAAACATCCCCAACTGAGATGCTTGATGTTCAGATTAAGTACCAAGTCTAAGTTCAGAAAAGAATAGCTTTCTCAGAAGACTGATTACACCTACATGACTTTGATGGGGGTGGGGGGAAACAAGAGCAAAAATGTATATTTATCGAAATGATGCCCTTATATGAAATACTTACTTTCAAGCCGAGGCAGTGTCAAGGGGGAACGAGGAAACCAACACACGTGAATTTATAGAATTAAGGCAATCTTCTTTCTTCTCTTTATTACCTACAAAAATATATATGAAAGATTCGTCAATTACGAAGCATTTTAATAAGGAAAAAAACCGGTTTTAATTTTAAACTCAAAAACATGCAACGGAATGGACGATTTATTAAGAAGTTTGCTTTACATTCGTTTTATTATACACACGTGGGAATTAAAAACACTATACATGTATGTATATACACGAACGAGCGTATAAGTCAATTTTAAAATGCAACTAAACACAATTTCAATTATAGATAAACAATTACTTGATTAATTTTTAATATCACGTGTTTCTCTGCATACATAGAACAATATTTGAACAAACACAAATATACAACAGAAACACGTTCTCTGTATGTTAAATGTCTTAACACTCACACAAAAACAGTGACATCAAACACTCCGCTCATTAAGAATTAAACGTTCGTAATTATTATTTTCGCTTGTATTATTAATTTCTCGCTACATAATTATATTTATATGGGGTAAAGGAGATTCTATAAATTTATATATATATAGTACCACACGATTTTAGGTACCAAAGCACATACACACACAAAGCTCACAAGTACATTATAATTTGTCTAATAGAAGCACTCTCATGATCACATATGTAGATGTACTTTTCAACAAAATAACAACGTAACGAATCCGACCGGTGTTCGTTGTACGGTGCGGTATGTAAATTCTTTACCAGTCGAATTTGGTGGGATTTCGTCACAAAAATAAGGTTAAATAACCACCACGGGGTAGATAACTGAAAATTGAGTAATCGTAAGTTTGTGAGGGTTTGTTTTTTTTTTAATTATTTCTCCTCTGATTAAAAAGAAAAAAAGTTACTGTTAACAACACAATAATAATTACATACGTGAGAAACAAAGAAAAACTTTAACAGTATCATGAGATAATAAAAGGATGAAAACCAAAATAGGCTTTAAAGTTCTTGTATGGTAGTGGTGCTGGAAGTGTGGGGGAGAGAAAGGAAACAGCATAAGTTGTTGATAACAATTACAAGTTTCTCTACAAGAAAGAGGGCACCGTTAGGAAGATCCGTAAAGTAACTTCCCAGGACAAGATGAAAGGGTGCGGACAATATGTAAATATACATAGACCTGTATGTATAGATGTTCGCGAGCGTCTGATTTAGGGAAGAGAGAGAGAGAGAGAGAGACTTTAAAGACAAAATATACGGTTGATTAACAAATATTAATAATGGCCTCTCTACATATGCAGATCCGGATTGCAAATTGTTATTTCTAATTTGATTGTAATGGTGTTTTGTTCTATGTAATTTACACATAAAATTAAGCAAATTTGTCATTAGAATTAGAAATAATAATTATTTCTGCCGATAACAAAAAAAAATAAAACAGCAAAATTTTAGTTTCCAGTGTAATTACATTGTTGGTGTGTGGTACCCTTAATTAGAGGTGAATTGAGGAAACACCCTTATGTATTTACCGACACCCTAAAATGGTTATATGCACATCAACAATACACAAAAACCTAACACACCCATAAATGTATATGCACGAATACACATACATATATGTAACATAACGAGTTGTCTCGAAGATGTTTAAAAGTCCAGGTGAAAGGGCAATTTTGATAAAAATATATAAATTTAACACAAAATAAAGAAGAATACCCACTCCACCTGGACGGGGATTTATTACCCTTCAAATCTGCAGAAGCAGTGCCCACACTTAAGGGTAGTCAACAAGGGTGTCTACTTAGACAAGAAAATCACGAAAAATACTCCAAGGTGTATATACAATTAAATGTATTATGCAAGTAGATGGGTGTGTGTGTGTAACATGAGGTAAAACTACCCATCATCATCTACCCACAAACACAAACGGAGAAGAGAAAGCAAACGATGTTGCAATCAGGAAGCAAAGTAAGGTGTCCTTCCCATGTTTGGGGTTCGGTTACGTATGGGGGTAGTGGTATTGTTAGCGATATAAGAGTAGAAAAAAAAAAGGTCGGGAAAAACGGAGATGATGATGATGAAATGTTTAAAGCAGGATGTTAATACTATTTACTGACCACCAACAGCAATGGATTAAAGCTACCTAAGTAACGTAAGATAGCAAAATCGTGTTGTGTCTGTATAAAAAGAGAACGAGTATGTACATTTTTGTTATGAATGTAAGAGTTCATGTGTGTATATACATGAAACTGAGTTGCCTTCGTAATGGATGTGTGTAAAACGAAGAAAATATAATAAAGATAAATGAAAAATCTTGTTTGTATATGTCTATATCTTTATATATACATGTATGTATACGTGAAGATTTTTCTCGGTGGTGTCTATATATACATATATTTATGTATATGTACGAATTTATGGTGAAGATGATATTGATCTCTATTATTCCTCCTACTACTCCGCCAGCGTACCAAGAGAAAGGCAGATAGAGAAATACAGAGAGAGAGAGAGAGGGGGGTAACGGAAAATAAGAAATCGATAGAAAGAAAGACCACAAGAGAAGAGATAGAGCAAGAGTGGGGGGTGGAAAGGAAGGGAACCAAATTGGATCCTGTACAATATGGCTACAGTAAAATAGCTGGTCTTCAAAACATACCTTGGTTGATGTATTGTATAAAGTGGTGATGGTGTAGTGCTGTGGTAGAAGTACTACTGCGACAAGGGCAGACAGGTCCTCCCTAAGATGATCCGATAAAACAGAGAAATAGTAAATTATGTGTATGTATAGATATATATATATATATATATATACACACATCATATAAATATATATATACAGCTAAAATGTGTATACATGTATGTATAATTCATTTACAGCGTGGGATATACATTGCAGTATGTAAAAAAAAAACATGATTATACGTACACATGTATATATATATATATATATATATATATATATATATATATACTAACGTAACATACACACACGTGTGTATATATATATATGATTGTGAGGATAAGTACATCGCTGTAGTTTTTGATTATATATATATAAAATCGCAGATCACTGGTTGTTTTAAACGTATCACTTTATATTATATATAACTGAATGTTAATATCACTATATATATATATATATATATATATATATATATATATATATATATATATATATATATATATATATATATATATATATATATATATATATATATATATAGTGTATTCTCAAAGAATGCAAGCCATTTGCCTCGCCCGGTTGTTGCCTGTTTGCCATTAATAGTATATGTATTCTATGACTGTATATACAAAGTGGGTTATAGATATATACATATAAATATATATATACATATAATCGACTAAGTTGCGCACCACTCAGCGCTATATGTGTATAACTATCATTTATACATACACACATATATATATTCGAAGGCTAATATTTAATCTGGATAGTTTTGGCTTCATGTTAGAAATATATATATATGGTATCAAGCCGAGGACACATACATATGTACACATATGTATGTATTGTAGATACATTTTGGCTTTTTGTGCGTTTCATTCCTTTCAGTGCTTGGTTTGGGGGTCTAAACGAGTTGACAAGATCGAATGCCGGTTTATCTACATCTACAACAGTCAGGCTTGAGACTAGTAGTTTTAATAGGATGTTTGAACGCCACATTGCCCTCTGACGACTCCATTAGCTTGTATCTTCCTCTCCCTCTCTCTATTAGACATTATTACTAATACTACATACGCCATGTCAGGGTGTAGATTTAGTGATATAGATATATACATATATTATATGAATAAATCGCCTCGGTGTATATATATATATATCGTTGTGTTGATGATGATGCTATTAAAATGGTTATAATAAGCATTACCCTTTCTACAAATAAATCTTATCCTCAAAAGGTTGGATATTACTTCGTAAGCTACACACAGCATAAGTCGAGCTTACACTTTCCGAACTCGTGACGTCACTATAGAGAGAACCGACAGTAGTCTCGAAACGCAAAGCCAAATACACTTTTAGCTTCGTTTAATTTTTAATCCTTTCAGTCATTTATCTTTTCTTAAATTTATTTTATTCTTTATACAAAATAAAAAATATTTATATATACTTTATTATAAATTTTAAAACAAATTAGCCATTCTTGTTTCGCACTGAATTGGTTTCATATCCGATTTGTCCTGTAATTTCTCTCCAGTCATTTATAGCCTCTACGAAAAGTGCTGATGAAAATGGAACTGATGTCGTATTTGAAAATAAAATAAAATAATTTTTTTTTAATATTTCAATGAATTTGAATATTTTGTTATAACATAGACTTGTGAAGTAAATAAGTACAATATAAAAAGGTTTGTAAAAAAACATTATATCGCGACCGCGCAAAAGCATGTTTGCCCTTATATGGTACGAGACTAACTCCATTGTTTGATCCTCAGCTGGACTCTGTTCAACCATTAATTGTCTCTTCCGACGCACATACAGTATATGCAATTTTTTTTTGTCAACTTTATACTGCCTGTTTACATACTGAATATGTTTGTGAAAATATGAATACCAACATCTTGATGGAATACGAATTAAGCTTTTTTTTAAATTTTAGAACAGAAATTTAAGACATAACAGCATTTAGATCTGCCCCGTTATATTCAGTTTTCTGTTACCTTTTCGAGTTCGTTAAAGTATTAGTAATGTACGGAAATCAGTTTACTTGGCTATACGTCTCTCCTATAAGCAGCTTCCTAATTTGTGTCTTTCCTGATTGAAGAAATATGTTTTAATAAATGGCCTTATGAATGACATGCAAAACTAAGTAGTAAGTGAACCATTGAGGAAGGAGCTTGTGCGATATTGATAATTTCTGATTTAAGCTCTATTTTGGGGGTAAGAGGGCTTAGTCGATACCAGTCGTAGGCAAACTGCATCCTGCGAGAGTTTCTGAATGACATGCCTAACAAAAAATTGCCTTGATTTTTTTTGGTGCAGCCTGCCTGATAACCACACCTTATGTCAGTGTCCCCAAAATAGGTTGCCCATGCTTGGTCAGTACCATTGAACCCTATATTTGACTGGTACTTGATTAATCTCAAAAGGATGGAAGACAGGAAGTGAATATTGGATGTAAAGAGACAGAAGAAATAACATGAAGCATTTGTCTTGGCATTCTAATGATTCTACCATATTTGCCAACTTTCCTGCTTGACTCTATAGATTATAAATTGCCAAGATCTTTAAAAGAAATGTTTACCAGGACTGCTTCTGAAATGGTAGTACACACAAGCATTCTAAGCCATTTCCCAAAACGGCATGATAAATTAGCAAAGCTTATATATATCAAACAATATTGATTTATCTCTGTCTCATAACATCACCTACTCCTGGACAGTAGCACCCACCTGGGGCATTTTGCAATCCCCATAAACTTAGGCATAACACCATGCACATTTTCAAGAAATTTTTGTTGAGATTCAAATATGAGTAGGATATTATGTTATCAGTGAGCAGAAACATGACATGATGTGTCCATGTCTAATATAGTTTTGTTATATAAGTTTTTGCCTCCTTTAATAATTTCTATAGCAAATGCTAGTTGATGCAAGTATGAAAAAAAGAAGCATATTGTCAATGGAATAATATAAGAAAATATGGTCAATAAGCTACCACACAAAATTAGCTTCTATTTCATCATCATCATTGTTTAGTGTCTACTTTCAATGCTGGAATGGGTTGGATGGTTTGACTGAGGACTGGCAAGCCAGCAGGCTGCACCAGGCTCCAATCTGATCTGGCAAGCTTTCTACAGCTGGATGCCCTTTCTAACGCCAACCACTCCAAGAGTGTAGTGGGTGCTTTATACATGCCACGGGCCAGTCAGGCAGCATAGGCATTGACCACACTCAAATGGTACTATTTATGTGCCACCAGCACAGGTGCCAGTCAGGCGGCACTGGCATCAGCCACAACTACGGTTTCACTTGACTCAACAGGTCTTCTCAAGTACAGCATATTGCCCAGCGATTGAAGAGTACTTTTAAACAAGCCAGTTATGCAACACTGACATTGAGCACAGCTGTGATCTCACTTGGCTTGCTGGGTCTTCTCAAGCACAGCATATCTCCAAAGGTCTCAATCACTTGTCATTACCTCTGTGAGGCCCAACGTTCGAAGGTCATGCTTCACCACCTCATCCCAAGTCTTCCTGGGTCTAACTCTTCCACAGGTTCCCTCCACTGTTAGTATGTGACACTTCTTAACACTGCTGTCTTCATCCATACGCAACACATGATCATACAGTTGTCTCTCTTGCACACCACATCTGATTCTTCTTTTGTCCAACTTTTCTCTCAGAGCACTTACACTCTGTCGAGTATGCACATTGAAGCATACTACCTTCATTTCTTTCAAGCCTACACATGTCCTCAGCAGTCAAAGCCCATGTTTCACTGCTGTGTAGTGTGGCTGTTTGCAGACATGCATCATGCAGTCTACTTTTCACTCTGAGGATGCACACAACAGCCAAGCACCACATCACTGGAACTGTGAAGTGCACAGTTCTATACAAGGATTTTTGTATTTTTACATAAACTAGGGAATGGTTACTGACATTAAGGATTGTATGATGCACAAGTATACAGAAAGAATTAAAGAAAAAAGGACTCATTATATTGAATGTTATCAATAATATCGAGTGGAAATAGTAGATTCTGCAGTTCCTATACACAAGCCGCCACTGCGCACCAACCACTTATCCATCCCTAGTTTCTGCATTGACCACCAGATAAGGGATTAGGGGACCCTGTCAAAGGCTTTCTCCATGTTAATGAAAGCCAAGTACAGAAGTTTATTTTTCGCTGGGAATTTCTCCTGCAGCTATCTTACTAGAAATATAGCACCAGTGGTGCTTCTCCCTAAATTGCATCTTGTCTAAACTAACTCTCTCCCTAATTAGTTGGGCTATGACCCTCTCTGTGACATTCATCACCTGTTCCAATATTTTGATACCTCTGTAATCCTATCTAATACGCTATCTTTACCTTCGTAGCAGTTGACTATGATGCTGCTATACCAGTCATTGGGTATGACTCTTTCAGGTGTCACCTAGTTGACTAGATTATACTGCCAGATATTTTAAGCATTTCAGCAGTGATTCCTGATGGGTCGGAGGCTTTCCTTGTCTTCATACCCCCAATTGCTTTATCTACCAAGGTACAGTAAATTCGAGTAGCTGGTCCCTCTGTTGAAATCTTGAAATCATCATCATCATCATTTAATGTCCATTGTCCATGCTGCCATGGGTTGGGCAGTTTGACCAGGGCTGGTAAGGTAAGTGGCTGCACCACACTCCAGTCTGATTTGGCATGGTTTCTATAACTGGATGCCTTTCCTAACATCAACCACTCTGAGAGTGTAATGGGTGCTTTTATATGCCACCAGTACAGGCGTCAGTCTGCATGACACCAAAATCTGCCACAATTATGATTTCACTTGGCTTGATGGCTATTCTTCTCAAGCACACCATTTGTCATTGCTTCTGTGAGACCCAGTGTACAGAAGATACTTTTTACATGCCACCGGCATGGTTACTAGTTACATGACACTAGTATTAGTCACATTGCCTCTGTGAAGCCCAATGCTTGAAAGGGGCTTTTAACATGCCACTGGCATGGTTGCCAGGTCTATAACACCAGCAACGACCACAGATATGATTTCACTTGGCTTGATGGGTCTCCTCAAGCACACCATGTCACCAAAGGTTTTGGTCACAAGTCATTGCCTACAAACAGATTGGTAGGGTTGTTATAGCTTCACAGAAAATATCTTACAATATTTGTTCCAGTGATCTGAGTTTGCTGGTTGGTCATGTCCATCCCTATTACCACATCAATCTCATCTACTACGTGGTCGATCACAATCACCCGCAGCCTTAGCGTTGTGCCTCGCACCACTATATCCACATCACTACTCCCTACTCCCCTTGCATTCGATTCTGCTGCCGTCGACCACCAGAATGCTACTTACCCCCTTCCATTTCTTTGTCACCCTTGGGGTCATGAGAGTCGTCATGCAGCCCTTGTCCATGAGGGCCTTCAACATGTTTCCCCTGACCACGACCTCAACTACTGGCAGTGACTTCACGAACAACTCTACTTGTTTGCGGGGGAAGTCTGAGAGGCACCATCTTCCCCACGGCTACAATTTCAGGTGATATGCCCAGTCTGTTTGCACCAGTAACAAACCAGTCCAGTCTCCGTGCAGTCCCTCGCCATGTGTGGTCCTTGGCACTTAAAATACCAGCCTGTGAACGGCTGCTGTCATTCACCATTTCATCCTTCACCAGCCATCATGCAGCATTGCGGGCTTCTGCAGCCACCATCACCACTGCCTTCCACCTGGTGTTTTGTGTCAACATGTGGGCTTGAATGATGCGCTGACTCATTGCCATTTTGTTGCCACCTGACAACTGTTGTAGTCGCACTGACATGTCATCGGGAAAGCCATTCACAAAGGCCAGTCGTGTTACTGTCTCAAGTCCCTCATCAGAGAGACCAGACAACACAATCAGCCTCTGTACCTCCACAGCATATTCATTGACCTGTCCCCCCTCTCCATTTGATCATTCCCAGCTTAGCAAAAGCAGCATACTCCCCACCTGTGTAAGCCTCTCTCAAGCACTGCTCGATCTTCACAGCACTCAGTTGTTCTTCATCATCTATTTCGAGATACAGTGTCAACACACTACCCTCCAAATACAGCGCCATGAGGCTCGCTACATCTTCGATGCCTTATAGCTTGGCCACAACTTTGACCTTTCGAATCCAAGCTACTATGTCACCTTCGCCATAGAAAGGTCTGATGACATTACTGTCAAGCCTTATCTTCACTGCCATCTTATATGAAGGAGACAACAACATCTGTATACAATTGCTGAGATAGCTTGTCATGCGTGAGAAATGAAAAGAGGTTCGCCTACCTTCTTCTCCTGTCTTCACCTGTCTAGTAGTAGTCACTCAAGTGATCCTGCCCTACCCTGTCACCCAGTATAAGCAGCTGCTATCTGACCAACTCGCAAGCGAATTCCTTGACGTTCATTCACGGTGCCTTGGCGGGCAAGAAGCAGCCGACACTGTCCTATTTTCCCCGCTCTCTCCTTCTTGTGTTTCCTCTTCTGGTTAGTCCTTTGATCATAGATGTCATGGCCCTCTTCTTCCGGCTCGTCCCCACAGTAATCATCATATTCTAATTTCTTTCACTTTGCAATGAATAGCAGATGAGCTACTGTCTTTTGATACAGACACAACACCGGCTACACTTTCAGGCTTTTTGGATAAAGTTTTCAGGAATAGCCCAATAGGTTTACTATTTACTCTGTGAAATATTCACAGGTCCTGCTAGTCAAGAAGGAAGTACTTAATTTTATCATTGAATTCAATTTTTTTTTCCAATGCTTCATTGCAATATTTAGCATTATCATCAAATTTTATACATTTAACAGATAAATCACAGAGATATCAAGCTAACCACTAGAACTTAACTTTAAATACAAATATACTCTATTCAGAGACACAATGACAATAAATACTGTTTTCCTCTTTCTTCTAAGTATAAAAGTTAAGACATTAACCTACTTTTATACAGCTGCTGCAGTAGTCAATTCTATGATACTGTTAGCAATTCAGTATGACTACTAAAGATTGCTAATGAGAATTACACAGTCTCTGAAGAATTGAGAATGCAAACAGGTTATAATATTTTCTTAATATAACAAATATTTTTTCATTGTTAATGAAATGTGTGTAAGAGGGTGTAACTAAATATCTTATAAAGACACTCTTGTGTCTTGTTTTGTATGTATATATATATATATATATATATATATATATATATATATATATGTATATATACATATCTCTATAGTGATATCAGATATCACTATAGAGCACTGTAGAAGGGAGAAGAGTACAGCATTACCATGCAAAAACACACATTTTGATTGATCATTTTCATGCCAAAATACATTTTTCCATGGAAAATTATATCATTTGAAATTTCTGCATTTGAACTTTCTTCTTATATAGGTTTGATCAAAATCTGACATTTACATATCATGCTAGGGTCCGTCAATCACCCTGGTATTTCCATCCATTCACAAAATTTATCCTTTTTTTTTTTATGACTGCTGAACGATAGCCCTTGTTCTTGTTCAATGCACTGAAGTGCTATATCTTAATTTGTGTCGAAAATCATACAGTCGGGAAGAGGACATTTTTTGCTTTATTTTGAGATAAAATTGATGGTGGGGAGGTCAAATATTTGTTACGAAATATAAAAGGGAAAATTTTATCATTAATTTTTACCTAGAAAAGAACATATTTCCTTCATGATTTTCATATCAGATTGAAGAAAACTTTCTTGCAAATTCAATACTATCATTACCAAATTTGACCACAGTATAGTGAAAAAACACAAAGTCAATAAAGAGGGTGCTGTACTGGCATTACTTGTCAGTTTGATGTATTTCTGTGCAGCAGGGGGTCAAACAGAACACAAATCCAAGAATTCAGATATTGAGTATAAGCCAGATTACAAAGTAAATATATATTTCTATGGAAAAATGCACCTAATTGAGTTACGTAAGTTTTCTAGAGTCCAAAATTAGCTTGGAATCATCGTATTGAGAATGTTGTTTATTTCCTCTTACTGTTTTAACATGTGGAGAGCAATGTTTGACTTTTACCTTGTGGATATTTTTGTACATGTAAATTTCATTTTCCTTTGATAAATATTGGTCAAATTTCACCATTAAAAATTAGTGCAATGAATATTATTTTGTAGACTATTAAAGTCATGTGATGGAGGATTGTTTTTTTTCCAATTTTAAATACAGTTGGATAATTTGTGATAGTGTTTACAAATTTGTTTTTGTTTTTTTTTCTCTCTCTCCTACTAATGAGTTTGCTCTATGTTACAGATGTTTTTAATGCTTAAATCAAGGAATTAGTTTTTACATTTTGTTTGTTTTTTAATTTAGGTCTACAGGCAATTCTGAGAAAGATACCAAGTGGTCGTGGGATGTACTAGAAACAACAGCTAAATCTCCCTTAAATCACACACCTTTTCATTTGAAAATATTTACAAATTTATTTTATTTTATGTACTTTTCTTTACCAAAAAGGCTTCTCCCATTATTTTTAAGTGTATAGTCAAAAAAAAAAATGGCCAAAATTGGTACAGAGGGGGAGAAAGGGAGGTGGGTGGTGAAGAAAAGATCATAAATTATCCAAACTTTTTTTGTGAAAAAGCTTCCTCTATCATTTCCAAGGTTGTGATGAAAGAAATTTGGAAAAATCCTTGTCAAAATAGATAAAATCGAATTTATGTGGGTGTCCTGATTTGAAACTGCACTGTTTATAACACGGTTTATAACAATTTTTAATAATCCATTGAAACTTTATTAAAATAGTATCATATCCCAAAATCTTAGGATTTATTTAGTTCTATACCTAGTATAAATGTGCCAAAACTGAAATCCCCGTGGCTTGTACTTTAGGATTTAGCTGGGTTTGAAAACACTGCAAAATTGATTATTTGTTACATGTAACAAAATAGGTTTTACATAAATATTTTAAAAATTGCCAAAACAGGATTTCATTTTCAAGAACCTGAAAAAAAAAAAAAATAAATAAAACAGGCAACTGCTGTAACATGGACATTTAATTTATGTAATTTGAAGATCTTTATCACCTCTGTTTCAAAGATATGACATCACAAATATGGCTACTTATTCATTTAGGACAATTGGGCAAAATCTTGACCATTTCACTGACCATTCAAGTTGTCATATTTCCTAAAATATTCATCCAAATTTCGCAAATGAGGTATCAAAGTGTTTCTTTTTGGATGCTCTCCAAGAAAAAGTAGAGTAGAAATTGCATTTAAATATTTTCAAAAATCTATTGTGAAACGTGTGTGTGTGTGACAGGTTTCCATGAAATTTTCATTGACCTGTGTGACTGAATTTGAAATCTGAGAAGTGAACAGCCCTGCCTGCAACAAAAACCAACCAACCAGACTCCCTCTCTGCTTGCCTACGTATGTACCTACCTACCTACCTGGCTTCTGTGTGTGTGTGTAAAGAAAGGGAAAACAAATGAATTTTAGTATATAACAGATGTGGAAATTGAAATTGAAGTAGGAAGCTTTTTCATGCAACCATTCCAATTATCTGAAAATCAGAAAGATCCATAGAGTTTGTATAATGATGAATATTAAGAAATGGAGTTAGCAAATCATTTTAACGTTTTCATTACAATTGTTTCGTCATTATTCAATATAATCTATCTTGCATGACATTGTGACCATGTTAGTAACTAACGAAAGGAGCCACAAGAGCAGTTGCACTCAAAACTGTCAGGGCCAGGATATCTTAACCCTTGACTTATTGTTGGCAGCACAACTGGACGTTTCTTTATAGCAACAAGCAAAATTGTCAACAAGAAGGAAAGACAATTATCTCATCAAATTTTACTTACTGCTCCTTCATTGCATTCTTTTGTTTCTTTTACATAAATGTGATTCTGTTTACCCAATCAATTTGGAATGTATTTATTTATGAGATATCAGAATCAGTAAGCTTATTTTTTTATGGAGTTCTGTGGATTCATATTTAATATGTGCTATAAAAGAGATCCTACATAACATATAAAAACTGATGATTAATTGCTGATACATTAATAACATTATGCAAGAGTGGTAATATTAAATAATGATGAAACAATTGTAAACAAAGTATTAAAATGATTTGCTCACTCCATTCTTCAATATTTATCATTATACATGTATATATACATACACAGACACACACAAACACACACACATACACATATGCACGCACGCACGCATGCATACACACATATTTAACAGATAAATTTAACATTGATGAGCAAAACCAATAAAGCATAAGTGTATTCTGTCATTTAAGAAAAGGACCAAATGAAACTGGAAAAAATAAAATTAGCATTGTGTCCTGATTCCATTAGAGAATGTCATGCTCACTTTAATATTTTAGTTAGACAGCTTGTGTGATTGTGTGTAGATAAAAGAGAGAGGGAGATAAGAAAAGCATGTAAGTGAATGCAAGTGTTCTCTAACATCACTGGATTTTAAGTTAGTGGCAGTTTGGTCTTTGAATTGTTGTAGAGTGTTCTAACCAGTCTCATTGTCAAAGACAACTGATGTTAGACTTAGCCTTATAGGCCTTATCACAAACTTAATGAAAGGCTGTTATACATCAACACAGCCTCCTGCCACCTTCTTATAATCTTCAGAGGATGTAAATCTCTGGTGTGTCTCATTAATGTCTCCACAGTCAGTTTTCTCTGAAGAAAGACTCTGTCCAAAACATTGACTTTTCCACTCTCCACAGCAAGTTCCCTTTACTGTTTTGATTGATTTTACTACATAATCTTTGAAGACCTTGTAAAGGATGTCTGTAACAGGATCTTGAACCCATGCTAAAGATGTTTTTGACACAGTGTGACCAAATTACAACAAAGCTTTTGCAGCCACCAGATTTAAGAAATGCATCACCTATATGCCTCGCTTCAACACCCACAAGAGAAAGTACCACCATTAAGTCCTCAGGTTTGCCCCACCTTTCTCACTCAATATAAGAATCTGCATGAGAAGGGCCTTCCTTAGATTAGTGGATAAGCATTTTACAGAGTCCTAAAGGTAAGGGAGATTATTCAATAGGCATAATTTAAAGGTTTTATTTAGCTGTGTGCCTTTTATAAATAATTATTAGTGAATAACCCAAAGCCCTGAAGCCCCATGCAGAGGCAAGATACTCATGTAGGTTCAACAGTGAATGTCCAGTGAATAGTCAATGGTATGCAAAAGCCATGGTCTATGAAGTGGCTTTGTTCAACAACAGAGGAACACGCATACAGAATTATAACTGGGGCAATGAGGAAGCCCACTAAGGCCATGCTAAGTAATCACAGGTCCTCTTTTAGAATCCAAGAGAGGTACAATATTAGCCAGTTGTAAGTGGCAATTAAAAGAGGAAGGGATGCCGTGCTAAATCAACTGGAAACTGCTGAAATAGCCTGAACCATATTTGAATGAAAGTAGATACTGCAGGCTTTGCTTGGTGGAGATGAAAATCACTAAAAAGTTCACATGATCTGAGTAGTCTTGAAAAATGAAGTATTTTGTTGCTGCTCTCGTGATAGGAAATTTGTTTTGCCAATACGGTTCCTTTTTTTTCAGACTAAGGAACAGAAAATAAGTATACCCACAATTGACCACAGCTGATATTGTCTCATGGGAGACAACCCTTCTCCCACCCACCACTGGAAAATGTTATAACTTTCCACCACCTTTTTGATCACCAAGTCACCCTGGACTATATATTTACCTCCAGCATAAAAGAGGCTATGAGCTTTTGACCAGCATGTCTGAAAGGTTATCGATATTGCCAAGTACAATAGTCAGTGTAAAACTCAGTAATGTTCTGACCAAATATATGTTATGACCAGGAATATACTGCTCAACTAATTATTATTATTATTATTATTATTATTATTATTATTATTATTATTATTATTATTATTATTATTAAGGCAGCAAGCTGGCAGAATCGTTAGGAGGCTGGATGAAATGCTTAGCGGTATTTTGCCCATCACTGCATTCTAAGTTCAAATTTTGCTGAAGTTGCTGTACCTTTCATTTTTTCAAGGTTGATAAAAGAAGTGCCAGTTGAACACTGGGATTGATGTAATTGACTCATACCCATCTCTCCCAAGCTGCCCTTGTGGCAAAAATTTGAAATAATGATAATAATTATAAAATAAATAACATTATTACTTTACCATAATTTTGAGTTTCAAGTTGTTATTTAAAGTATTCTTCAAATGCATGTATTTAAAGTGAAGCTACTCAAATCATTGTCATAAAAATGAAGCTGTTCTCCTGTGACAAACATAACAACAATCAGTATATTCACATTCAAATCTGCTGGAATATTAAGAATAAATATGCAAGTCACTGTTTTGAATCTCACTGTTCACCATATTTATAACAATTTATTATCTGTGGGTAGATATCAGCACAAATCAGTGAAGAGCTTATTCACTAAAATCATAAAGAAGACCATTGATTCTTGTTAGATTTATTGGTCTAGGTGTGCTTCTAGCTAACAAGAAACAACAATGCCAAAACTCTGGCTGTTCCAGAATCCTTTGTACTTATGAATCAAGTGTGTTCTGAACCCATACTCAGTTTAAAAGAGAAGCTGTTCTGTGATGCAGACAACAGCGATTAACATAGTTACATTCCTATCTGCTGGAATGTATTAATAAATATGTAATTCATCATGTGTGTGCATATAAATATACATACATAAATGTCTACACATACACACACACATATATATACATACATACATATATATATGTATGTATGTATCTATGCATGCATGTATAATCAGTCAGTATTTCATATCTCCAAAAAGAAGCATGCTCTAAAACATTGGAAGGTTGATCAATGGTTTCACACCTATAAATCACTTGGCTGCATAGGCAACTTGTTGGCCAGAAGTATATAACCTCTCTACAACTGGAGAGAAGTTATGTACCTCTGGCCAATGAGTCTGATGAGTCACCTACACAGCTAAGTACTTTATAGGTGTGAAACCAATGGTTGCTCTCTGATAAGCTGTAACAAACAACCTTCTAAATGTGTGTATACATACACATGTATATGTATCCTTGTAGGCTGATTGAAAGTCTCACAAGGAAGACAAGTCTTCATAAGTTGAAGTGAAAGCAGCCTAACTAGAAGAGCAGTAACTTCAATTAAATTATTTTTGTGGGGAAGAATTGAAGCCACAAGCTGTAATGAAAGTAACTTATCTAGGTAATAAAACTGTCACAGTGTGAATGAGACATTTGTAGCATGTTTGTATTAGCTTTATTTAAAACATGCATTTTTGGACTTCTATGTAGGCTCAGGCAACAGTCAGTATACAGCTTTACTCAGCCTGTGATTGGCTGAATTAACTAGCTCCCTCAGACAGGCGTTCTCTGCTATGTCTGATTGTCTCTTCCATAATGTGTCTGCTGCCATCATTCAATTGAGTTCCTTGACTTCCCTGCTTCACTTCCAAAGGACTCCTGGCATGCTGCTTTGCTCCATCACGGTTTATGCTGGCCTCTCTCACACAAGAACATTTTTCTTCCTTGGATGCTGGCAGAATAGACCAAACTCAATGTCGTTATCTTCATGCTATCCAGAAGTATTTCTAACAAGTCTCTTCTACATATATAAAGTACAACTAATATCTTCACACATTCATTCATTTACTGTTAACACACTAGAGACATCTCTATAAAACACTACACATCTCTACAAGAACACAACTTATTTCTTTACAGGAAATCTTATGCAAGACATTAGCATTGTATATAACCCCCTGCTGTGAATGAACTTTGCTATGCTATTGAACAAGGTTGAATTTTGTCTGTCTGTCTTCATATACCAATTACTATTGAATGAACACACAGACACAGTATCAACAAACTGCTGTCACCAATGTCATCACTTCAACCAGACTGTGAACACTCCATTGGGCTATAGCTACACATTAGCTATGAAAATAGTGAACTCACCATACTAGTGACCCCTTCACTAGACTAGTGATGAAATCACTAAACATTTTAATCCTGACAAATAACCTGTGATATGATAAAATGCACCTAATCCTCACTGAAAGTGCTTCGTGATAGGAAGGGCATCCAGCTTGCAAGTAAAACATGGTCAAACTCTTACGAAACTCAGTGATAAACTGAAGTTGCATATAAAGAACTATCATCCACCATTCTAGTGTTGTGCACATCTGGCCATGTGCGAGAACTCCCCAGCTGTCATTCAGCCATCTCACATACCCTTTTAGGACTTCAAACATCGAGTCTCTCACCATTGGAGGTCTTCTCATTAGATAAAAAAAAAATCTCAAATCTGCAACTATTAATGTTGGTACAGTGAAATGTAAATCAAATAAGATCATAGAGAGGTTAGAGTGGATGCAAGTTAATGTGTGCTGCAACATTGTACATCAGAAAAACCAACAAACCAACCAACCATTAGATCACATTCCAATCAGATGAACAGTAGGAAACCCAATAGATAGACAGTTTTAACTACTAAATGTCCCCATAGTGAACAATGTACCAACCAGGTCAACTGACCAGTGACTTTATAATAAAAGTTAGAAGGACTGAAATACAAAAAATACATTCTGGTGAAGGAATGTGTGAAAACAGAAACTGCAAGAGCCTTCTGCTAAATATATGTTTATAGAAGACAACAAGCAGTTCTTATGAGACAACTTACTGGAAGATACAGACTAGATTCAGCTAGATGAAAATTAATGTGGTGATGGAATATTACTGAGAATAGAGCCATAGAAGTTAAAGACAGGCTTAGAAAGAATGGAAGAAATAAGGTAGCAGGAATCAGTACTATGTTGCTAGAGGAAAAGCTAGATGGTTAGATTATATTGCGATGATGAGAGAGGCCAAAAGAAGGAGGTTTGCTAGTGTTCAGCACCAGAACGATCAAAGGCAAAAGTGTGACATATTGCAAAGCAGAGTTTCAGGATGAACCAAGGTGTTGTTGGAGAAAGAATGTATTTGAAAGGAAAGTGGCCCTACTGACCCTTACTGACATTGGGAAGAAAGTGATTTGAAAATGTAATTAGATGTGATTGTTGAATATGGAAAGTGAGTGGAAGGAAGCAGATCTAATTGAAATATACCCAACAGATGTAGCAGCCACTGAGGTAAACAAATATATGATCAAAATGCCCGTTAACTCTCTTGGGACACCAGATGATTGATTAATTGGCCTAAGGGATTCAAGCAGAAAAGATTTTGAGGCTGATCCATCAACCCGATGAAACAAACATTGTGAATGGGTGGATCTTAAGTGTAATAGCCACTGGTATGGTCATTTTTACTGTGTGTGGATGAGGACAGCTGTATAAAGAAGTGCCAATCTCTAATTTTGGAGGGAACCTGTGGAAGGGGTAGACTTAGGAAGATGTAAGAAATGATCATCTCCTCGCAGAGGAGATGACAAGGAACCACCCATACATACAGGCATGTCCTTTACAACCATGTCCCTCACTCTACACAATCTGTCCTCTGTCAAAACACCCCTACAACCCATTTTCCCAATATCCCCCCCTATCACACTACCTATAATCACCACCTACTGCAGACCTCTCCACTCTTTCCATGTGCCTCTCTCCATGCTCTAACACCTCTACCATACCTCGCTCCAAGCCACTCTATTTTCTCTCATCACTTGCTGCAGCTATGTCTTCCCCATCTCTAAACATTTCCCCCTCTCTCCTCTGTACTACCTATATTCACCTCACTATTTCTTGTAGGTACATCTCCAAAACCATCAATTTCTCCATCTTTCTAACTTTCTCTCCTCTTCCTCTCCTTCTTTGTCCTTCTAGGGTAGCCAAGTATCTCCTCTGTGGTAAGACAACTATCTCTGTCCCTCTATTATACTCTAACCTTTCACCTGGCTCACAGCCACTTCTTTCAGTTTCACCCCATCTCTCTTGTACACATCACCCAATGCCTTTGATACCCAATTTTTCTCTTAAATCCTTTACACTCTGTCGTACATGCACACTGACATTGCACATCCAGCAGAGTATGCTGACTTCATTTCTTTCGAGTCTTCATATGTCCTCTGTATTCACGGCACATGTTTCATTGCTATGCAGCACAGATGTTCACACACCGGCATCATACAATCAGCCTTTCACTCTGAGGGAGAGGCCCTTTGTTGCAGACACGAGTGTACACGGTATGTGACAAGGTTAGCCTTTGAATCAGCGGTGGTACAATATAT